>NC_067410.1:65478521-65781551 GCF_009764475.1 Pristis pectinata
CATAAGAGGGTGACAGCATTGCTTTCAATAGAGATGTCTATCAATGAGAGATCATGATAAAAAGCCAGTGTATCAACCAGCTGCTGCAGTTGCTGCAGCTAAAGTGTATGTGCAAAAGTAGCAAAATGTACTATTCTGTCAATTTAATATTGGTGATATTAACATAAAATGTACCATGCATGGTTACTATGTTAGTACTTGGTGAAGGAGAATAATGGCCATAAACTTGCTATGAGAAAACCTCACAAAAATGTGTCTGATGAGCAAATCAGTTTAAAGTTTGATCTTTGATGCATCTTAGTCCTACTGGGGGACTACTGTTAATGGAAACAAGAGCTATGTTGAAATAAATGTTTTCCCTTGTACTTCAGAAATATTTCAGAGGTTCACACAGTACTTGGTTAATAAAGTTGTTTTGTTTATTTTCTTTCAAATTTTTAACATCATAGCACCTTGAAAAAGCATTGAAAGAAGAAAGGCCACAGAAAGAATTCTGTCTGGGAGAATTCAAGGTCTACCACCAAAAGTCATTTTGTAGCACTGCCACAGATGGAACTGGATGGGTTCTCAGGGACCTGGCTGCTGGACTGGCTCTGCGGCAGGTCGTGAATGAATCAATGTGAGGGATAAAATAACTTGACATCGTTCTCACCAATCTAACTGTGGCAGATGTATCTGCCCATGATAGCATTGGTAGATGTGACCACCACATAGTCCTCATGTAGACAAAGCCCTGTTTCTGGTCTCCTGCCAATTCACTGTTGGTTCTTCTACTATATAAATAAGATTGAAATTCCCATAATAAAAACAGAAAATGTCAGTGGGATAGCTGGAAACACTCAGAAGGTCAGGCAGCATCTGTAGGAAGAAAAGCAGAGTTAACATTTCATGTTAAGGATCGTTCACCAGTACTGGGAAAGAGGGCAAACAAGTTAGCTTAAAGTTGCTGGGAAGGTGGGGGAGTGGTGGATAAGATATAAGGAATATCTCTCATTGGGTGAGCCAGGTTTACCAGGTGATAAGCTGTCAATGAAGCCATCTGTTAGATAGGTTAATGAAGGAAATTAGAGAGACACATGCACAGGAACATATCAAATCTGTAAAATGCAGATCAGAGCTGTAGAAAATGCCCAGCAGATCCTGCAGACTGAATGCAGGTGCTCTGCAGAGCAATAATTCAATCCCTGTTTGAAATCATGATGGCAAGTGGACAAAGTGCTCATAGAATTCTGTTGGGTAAAAAACATACCATCCATTATTACCTGTAGCTTTGCACATCAGTCGCAACCTACGGAAAAATTCCATAATTGTTTTTATTGAAGAAAAAAGAAGAAACTAATGCAGAAGTCAGTGTGAGAAAATAAATATCTCTGCTTCAACAGCTGTCCAGGCAAAATAGATATCGGTTTCCTGTTATTTACTTTTTTAGAGCAATATTTGTGAGGCTCCATGGAGAATTTCCAACACAACTAGTTTAAAATCCAGACAGTCAGGGAAAATGTAGTTCTCTGATGTGTTTCAGAGCAATGCAATTAACTTGGTTGTAATGTTGACAGTCTGTTAAAACAAAATTTGGATATGAGTTTCACCCTAATTTCTATATAAGTACAATGAGCTTTGTATGCTGGTTTCTTATAATTGGGCATAAGGAGGAATAACAATTAAAAACAAAACAAATACATCTGCTGATTAATATTATGATCTATAAGTTTTGATTTCTGGTGACATTTAACCTGGCAGAGTTTATTGATTTTTTTGCATTCTAGGGGATATTAATTGCTTTGTCATCCCAGTTGTTTACACTTGAGATTGTATTTATGTTGTGCCTTTTTTATCCAGGTAGTTTCTGTTTTCCACTTGGGTTCTCTCTGCTTTGAGTATCATTGATCATTGAATGGATGATGCATTGAAAAGCTTCGAGGTTTGCAGCTGTTGAACCAGTCACTAGATGGTGTAGTGTGAATGGGGTCAGCATTCTCCAGCACTAGCTTTCCCACCTTCCTTTCAGAGCACTCGGCATATTTTGGCCTTGCTAATTGGCCAATCTTGACAAAGAAATGTAAAGATTACAGCAATGAGTCATCTCATGGTACAGGACATATTCAGGAACAAATTTTGTCCATGTAATTCCAGTCTATATGATGGGAGTACTACCAATACAAGCATGATCTGAATAACCTTGATCCTGCTATTTGGAAATGTTCCATTTATCCTATCAGCAAGAGAGTCTTTAGCAACGTACATTTTTAACAATTTTTGTTTCTGAGTTTATTTTACTTTGCTGAAAAGTTTTATCAAGGGTTTTTATTTCCCTCATCAGTTGAGTCACTGAGTTAACATTGTTGGGGCTTTGACTATTTCTGTCATCACTGTTTATGTTTAGTCTGTATTAAATATTGGCTAACATGAACTAAGTGTTTGAGATAAAATGTAAATGTACAGGAAATTCATGCAAACTAAAACTATTCAATTGGCAGTTTAAAATCTCAGACAAAGCTTTCCCAGTCAATCACAAATCCCCATTGTCCATTGCAGAAATTGTTGGGATTTTCTGCAAGGGACAAGCTGTCTGGAGAGAGAAAAAAAAATTCTTAATCGAGCAAACAGCAGGTCTTTTAGATGGTTTGATCACTGTAAAATTCATCTTGAGTGCAGTTAATCAAAAAGATGCAGAAAACCCCAGGTTGCTCTCTTTGTATTGAGAATGATTGCCCCCTGTTGTTGGTAACCTGGGTGATGAACTTTGCAAAAGGCAACTGAGGAAAATAATCCATTTGTAATGGATTCTTTGACAATCTATGATCAACAAAGGTCCCATCCATCTTCACACTGAGCAACAGTTCCAACTGTATGACTGCACGTAGATTTCAAAACATCTCCATATCTTTTAGCCTTTTATGCTCTGGGAGTCAAATTTGAGAATGTGACAGAGTACATTATTAGGTCATGCTTTAATAGGTAAAAATGCACAATTGCTGCAAAAAGTTAGTGACTCCTTCACGGTGTTAGCTCTCTCAGTGTTTTCTGTCAGAAAGCATCCAGTTATTCTGATATACCCCAGAATGCTGGAGGAATGGGAAAGAAGGGTCAGGGGTGGGGTGGGGGGTGGGGGGGGGGGTGGAGTTAGACAGTGGCAATATGTGTCTGCACATGCTCCTGCAATCAGGTGCTTCCTGAGCTGATGGCTGCTGAGATACATCAGACACTCCCCTTAAAGAGCTCAGTAATATTTGAAAGATATCTGTCACGACTAGTTTAATGTTTTTCAAACTGATAAATGGGGGCCACAGCAGGTCCAGGTGATGTCATAATCCTCGAAGTCTTTCTGACCCCAATCCGCATTTCACTATTCACTGAATAAACCTGCAAAAAGGAAGCATAACTCTGGTGGATGGGCACAGGAAGGTCTCCAGTAAACAAAACTGCCAAGCAATTTTAATACTTCTCACCTTTTCTTTAAGCCATTGTTCAGTTTCCTGTCAACTGAAACAAGTTGAACGGAGTTAAGAAATCTAATATGATGGGCCTGGAAAATTTAGTCACCATTCAATTGCCTTAATTAAATGTGAACTGCAATCCACCTCTTTTAAAACTTTTTGCAGTTTTCATGCATTTTCTGCACCCCCTGTGAATTTGTGTATCTAGCTGTAAATGAACCCTGTCAAACTAGGTTAGGCTCTGCACTGATACTTCAGGGATTACTGGTGACAAGGGGAAGTAAAATGGATGGAGATTCATTTCAAAGCGATCAAGGAGACCACATAAGGTTTTTCTTTTCACAACGTACTTTCAAATCCAGAAATCGGTACTTTAAGTTCATCATCAAAAAATATTACGAGTAAGATCTGAAAAGAATTAAGTGATAATAATCACATAACCTTTAACTATTTTATGTATCATTTTTTCTAGTTGTGGTTTTATGATGAAGCTATCAGTTTATGGGAATCAAAACAGCAGATGCTGGAAATCTGAAACAAAAACAGAAAATTCCAGAAATACACAGAAGGTCAGGCAGCATCTGTCGAAAAAGAAACAGACCCTTTGTCAGTTAATAGCACTATTTTAATCATGCAGATAGTATAGCTTTAATATCTGTATGAAGTATAGACACATGTGCAGTGTGGTTGGATAGACTAGGGTCTGCTCCTTATTTTCTTATTGCCAATTTGCAGAGTATTTGTGCGGATTCTTATCCAAACTGTATGTGGTGCCAAGAATAAATTGACTCACTAAGAGGCACGGTGAGCTGCAAAAACATTTCATTTTGTTTATTCTGCTAACATCCTATTTCCAAACTCACAATATGGCAGTGGAAGAATGCAGCACAAAGAAGTATCAAGTGAAAACAGGAGATGGAATTAAAAGTGTATTTGTAAACCATTTACTTTTAGCAGACAAGAGACTATCACAGAGTTGTATGATTTTGAGGGTGTTTTATAAATCAGTCCAGTGGAGAATGTGAGAGAAACATTGCAATATTCTGCTGAATTGATTAAGGAGTGACACCTTTCTCAAGTCAACAAAGTGATACAAAAATCAACAAAGCAAGTTCCCTTGAGGGGAATCACACAGACACAGAAAATGTTTGAATAGTTAAATCTATAATTACTGTGATGTGATTCACCTTTTTTACAAAATGCAGAATGGTGTGTCAATATGTGACGTGTGTGTGACATGTGCACACATACACAGTGCAATTGAAAAGAGTGGGAGAAACAAGGTTCAAATGTCTTAATAGTTCTCCGTATCTCTGACATACCAGGCACTACATGCAGTTAGACTGAGGAACTGCACATACACTGCCCACCCATAAGAAACAGGGTAGGCAGCAGACATTAGGATTTACCAGCTGGGACATTGCTGATTTTATACAGGTTCTGATCTTCAGATTGGCTTCCATACACCCCAATGGGGATTGCGATGTTCTCAGAGTCCTGCATAGATTTGGCTTCTTCACTAGGCAAACTCAGCAGAAGTTTTCAGAAGAATAAATATCACTTGGGAGACCAGGAGGAGCAGGAGGCCATTCCTCTCCCAGGATTCATCCTCTTGCAGTCTTCCTTTCCTCGAACACAAGCAAACTATTTGAGTGCCGAGGACTGTTTCCCTGATCCCTACTGACGGCTTTCCATTGACTGAACTTCAGCACATCCATTGGTCAGCTTCTGTTTGGGATGAAGACTGATGCTGATGAATCTCAGAAGCCAATAGGCCCAATTCTACAGGGAAATAGAGAATTCCTTTCATCGTTGTCACTTAATTTGGGATTCTGCATATGCACACATAAGCAAGAAAATTCCAAAGCTCTTGGCAGCTTTTGCCAAACTTTCCTGACAGCATTCCAACATTGAATGCCTCACTGAATCTGGCAGTGGTGCACATTATTTCTATAATGCCCCAGCAGAAAATCGACCCAAAAACTTCCAAAAGAGAGGAATAGCTGCAAGGAATTAAAGTAAATATTAGATAAAGGTTTTTAATTGTTCTCAGGTGCTTATAGCAGTTTAAATTTTTGGTTTAGTTTTATGTTTTATATCTTTTAATTGCTTGATTCTTAATCCTTTGCAGGTTTCTAAATGTCAGAGATATTCAGAAACATTTGATAGATTTGACAGCTAGGTAAGCCAGAGATGTAGTACAACTGGCTGCCAAAACCATATTCAGTGATATTGTTGGTGGGGCTTGCTCTGCCTCTACCACTGTGTGATGATATTTGAGTTATAAGGCCCTGCTTCTGCACAATATCACATCATTGTAGCCTGCCCATTATCGACTAGAAGTGGATACTCACTGCATCAGCCAATGGCAAACATGGACAGCTCACAGGAAATCCTTGGCTGAAACCTTCCAAGTCTCACATTGTTGAGCTAAAAATGGTAGTTTAACCCACACAATAGGATATTTAAGAAATCATTTTTTTAATGTACAAAGCTTTTTAAAATACCTAGTTATTCTTTGACAGGGTTGTTAGTTTGAAGAGTGTTTTTAAGAATTCTTAAGAGTGATTATTCAGTGTACTTAAAAACAATCTTCATGCATCAACTTTGAGTTCATTTTGAAGCTTTACTTCAGGTTGATCATCTGAGAATTGAGAGAGTTTTTTGATCAGATAATGCTGTTTGGTGCTTTAGCTATGCTTGAACCATCAGCATTGGTTGACGACATCATTGTTAAGTGCCTCAGCTGAAGATTGAAACCATAAAAATGGAGTACTCCCACTGCACTACACTGGATTGTTGGTTTAGAATCTGAAGTGAATCTCCTGGGGTTGGGCTGAACTCCCCAGTATTTAGATCATGAGCTCAAGAGTCCTTAAGTATTAGGTCAGGGGGGAAAAAAAGAATGACTAAGTGGACTAAGTTACAAGACTTTTTCACATGTTGGTTGTGAAGCAGCCCAGCTGTTGGGAGAAATGTTTCCTTTCCATTGGGTTTATACACAAGACATGGAGTGTGTTTGGGCAATATCAATCTGTTTGCTAATGAGTGTAGGACCACAAAATTGGATGGTGGGAAAACAAGAATGTAGGAATGTTACTCTGGTTGATAGTTGTGTGCTCTTGACTTCAGGCTTGTAATTGGGCCAAAGAAGGGGAGCTAGGTACTGGATTGATTTAAGTTCCTTTAAATGGGGAGTATTCGAGAATATTCATGGAAAAGTACTGTAATCCCTAGAGATTTTCCCCACAAATTAAATACTAAATGAATATATAATACTGCTGGAGTGAAGAGTTTCCTTTAAAGAAATAAAAGGAAACATTGAGATTATATATCTTCATTTTTATGTAAACATATCAACAGAAAACATTATTCACCACGTGAAGAATGTAACCTGTATTGCTTCGCTATGGAAAATCAGTCCTTAATCATTGTAAAAACACTTCTAATTAAATTTCATTTCTAAAGAGGGCTTCCGAGTAAAGAAATACTCCAGGATCAGACTCTTACAATGGTTTTGCCCTGGCATTTCCTATCAGGGAAAATTTTCCAGTGGGCTTCATTTCTCATGCACTGCTGGGAAAATTAGATGAAGTCATAGCTGCAATCCTTTATTTGTTTATATATATTTATGGCAAGAGTCCAATTAAAACCCTTATTATTGATATATATATATATATATATATATATATTACTGCTTAATGCTTTAAATGTGAAGTGTGCCAGCTGCAAGACAGCTGCCCATAAACGAATGAATAGATTTAAGTGAAATGTGTAGTATGTTCTCCGCCCCATTGGCACTGAATTATCACATAGTTAAACAATGTCTGAATTATAGTTTGATGGTCAGCCCAGTTATAAATGCTGGATTTAAACTTTCCTTTGTGCACTTAATTATATATACATTTAAAAATAAAAATTCCAGGAACCCATCCCTAATAGGTCACATCTGTTCCAGCTATATCTGTTCCAGCTGGACTTGTCAGGCAATTTATCACATTTAATCCCACTGAATTCCTTTACTGAGTGACATGTGGGCAGATTACTGCAGGAATCATACATCCAGCTAGAAGCCACTTTTCCTTCTATCCAAAGTCATTCTTCATGACTCTGGTGAAGAACAGCATCGAGCTCCCTGTACTCAGTACTGCCCCAAGGAGATCCAGTCAGGTGGTGTGGCTACCCAGATGCGATGTCATGGAATGATAAGCTAGTAATGTGACTGGTAATTTTATGTACAACACCTCTTAAGGATCCTTAATGAATCCATTGAACTGCAATGAATGGTTCTTCTGTATGATGAAGAATACTCATGAGCACACCTATTGACGAGGAAATGTTTGATGTCCCTGAGCTATTAAGTAGCTGATTAAGGCAGAAAATACTTTTGAAAATAAGAACATTTTACACGATTCTCAGTTTCTTTGTTCACGCAGCATAAACCATCAAAAACGTTCTGTGCCTCAGCCGAACTGGGCTTTGGTCATCATTTGCTTTGTTTGAACTTATAGATTTCACTCAAGTGAACTCTACTGTAATTCAGAAGGGTCATGTAGTACCCAGAGAATAACATCTCTCCAAGACAATGTACCAGTTGAAGAGTTGTGTTTTAGCTGTGGTCAGCTATGTGCATACTCATTACTTCCCCAACTGGGTGGAGACCCAATGCAACCAGGATGTAAAGATTCAAGGACTCAACCCGAAACTTTAACTTGCACCTTTTGCCTCCACAGATGCTACTTGAGCCATTTTCTTCCATCATTCTGTTTTGTTCTAGATTCCAGCAACTGCATTCTCTAATTGGCCAGAAGATACAAAAGCTTGAGAACACATACCACCAGGCTTAAAAACAGCTTCTATCCAGCTGTTATAAAATAATTGAATGGACCTCTTATACGATATAGATGAACTCTTGATCTCTCAGTCTACCTTGTCATGCCCCTTACACTCCATTTGTCTACCTGCACTCTCTGTAACTGTAACATTACATTCTGAATTGCATTCCCCCACCCTTTATAATACCTCAATGTACACATGTATGGAATGATTTGTTTGAATGGTATGCAAACAAAAGCTTTCTGAATCTCAGTACATGTGACAAGAATAAACCAGTTACCAATTATGAATTTTCTCATCAAAGGCTGATGCCTGCTTGTGGTCAGATTGTGCAGAAAGTATCAGATGATATGCCCATCATCCTCTGGAGAGTACTGCAGCATGCCTCCCAAAATGGTGCAAACTCCAGAATTGTATCTTGAGGAAATCAATGGCATTCTCCTTTGGAGTTATTCTTCCCTCGTCCTTTAGTGTTGTGGGCATGTCTGTTATGTCTCCATCACCTACAGCTCTACTTGTGCACTGCACTGTGAGGAGGCACCATAGATGCAAGCTTAAGTGGCGAAACGGCAGTCCTCCTCACTCATGAGGAAGCCAAGTCATTGGGTATATTTAAGGCAGAGATTGATTGGTTCTTGATTGGTAAGGTGGTTAAGGATTATGGGGAGAAAACAGGGGAATGAGTTGAAAAAAATCACCCATGACTGAATGGCAGAGCAGACAGTGGGCTGAATGACATAATTCTTTCCCTATATCTTTTGGTCATGGACATTGTTGTAATTTGCAGGAACTTTATCTGAAGCACCAAGGAATTGCCAGACTGTTCTGTGTTACAGATCACAGAAATGAGTGCCAGTTGTGTGCATGGTCCTTTAAATTACACATCTGTGTGAATGGAAATATGTTTCCCTTTAAGTGGCCTTTGAGTCATTCATAGTGTCATAGTCATAGTGTCATAGAGCATTACAGCACAGATACATGCCCTTCAACCCATTGAGTCCATGCCAACCATGGTGCCCACCCAGCTAGTCCCAATTTCCTGCAGTCAGCCCATATCCCTCTAAGCGTCGCCCCCTCCATGTGCCTATCAAGTGCTCTTAAATTATACTTTTGTACCTGCCTCAAACACTGCCTCTGCCAGCTTGTTCCTTATACTCACCACCCTCTGTGTGAAAAAGTTGTCCCTCAGGTCCCTTTTTAAATTTTTCTCCTCTCACCCTGAATCTATGCCCCCTAGTTTTGGACTCCCCTGCCCTGGGGAAAAGACTGTTAGCATCCACCTTATCTATGCCCCTCATAATTTTAAACATTTCTATAAGGTCACCCCTCATTCTCCTACATTCCGAGGAATAAAGACCTAGCCTGTCCAACCTCTCCCTATTACTCAGGCCCTCTAGTCCCAGCAACATCCTCATAAATGTTCTCTGCATTCTTTCCAGTTTAGCCACGTCCTTCCTAGAATAGAGTGACCAAAACTGGACACAGTATTCCAAGTGTGGCCTCACCAATGACTTAAATAACTGCAACATAATATTCCAACTCTTATACTCATTGCCCTGACTGATGAAGAACAGTGTGCTAAATGCCTTTTTCACCACCCTGTCTAACTGTGATGCAGCATTCAACAAACTATGCACTTGTACTCCTGGGTCCCTCTGTTTCATTACACTCCCTAGTGCCCCACCATTCATAGTAGGAGTCCTACACTGGTTTGACTTTCCAAAATACATCACCTCACACTTATTTATATTGAAATCCATTTTCCATTCCTGGGCCCACTTCCCTAACTGATCAAGATTCCCCCTGTAATCTACGATAACCTTCTTCACCATCAAACAACACCTCCTAATGTCATGTCATCTGCAAACCTACTGATCAAGCCTTGTGTATTCATATCTAAATCATTTATACAAATAATGAATAACATGGGTCCCAACACCAACCCCTGCGGCACACCACTAGTCATCATTCTCCATTCTGAGAAACAACCTTCAACCACCACATTTTGCTTCCTACCTCTGAGCCAATTTTGGATCCACCTAACTAACTTTTCCTAGATTCCATGGGATCTAACTTTCCAGACCAGCCTACCACGTGGGATCTTGTCGACGGCCTTGCTAAAGTCCAAATGGACAACACTCACTGCCCCACCCTCATTTACCTTTTTGGCTACCTCTTCAAAAAACTAAAAGGTTTGTTGAACATGACTTTCCACACACAAAACCATGCCGACTCCTCCTAATCAGACTGTCTATCCAAATGCTGGTAGATCCTGTCCCTCAGAATTCCCTCCAGTAACTTCCCCACTATTGAGTCAGGCTGACCAGCTTGTAGTTCCTTGGCTTGTCCTTGTTACCCTTCTTAAACAGTGGAACACTTGCCACCTTCCAGTCTTCAGGAACTTCACCAGTGGCTGATGATAAAGCAAATATCTCCACAAGGACCTCTGCAATCTCTTCTCTAGCCTCCTACAAAGATGCACTAGGTCAAGCCCTGGGGATATATCCACTTAATGCACTGCAAAGCTGCAACTACCTCCTCCCTGGTAATACAAATTTCCTCCAAAACATCTTCACTAGTCTCCCTTATCTTGAGCAACCATGACTTTCTCCTCAGTAAAGACTGAGGAGAACTATTCGTTAAAAATCCCATCCATCTCCTGCGGCTTGAGACATAGGCAGCCCTGCTGATCTCTAAGGGGACCTACTCTCTCCCAAGCCACTCTTTATACAGGGACAGAACCTCTTGGGATTTTCCTTAACCTTACCTGTCAGAACCATCTCATACCCTCTTTGCCCTCCTGATTTCCCTCGTATGAGTATTCTTAGTCGTTTTATAGTTATCAAGGGATTCACTTGTCCCTGATCTCCTAAACCCAATGTATGCTTTTTTTCTTATTTCTTGTCAGTCAAGGTTCCCTAAACTTGCCAGTTTCACCCTTCTCCCTAACAGGAACATGCTGCTCCTGGACTCTTGATATCACACCCTTAAAAGCCTCCCACTAGCTATTCATTCCTTTCCCTTCAAACAGGCTCACCCAGTCGACCTCTGCTAGATCCTACCTAATTCCCCAAAAATTAGCCCTGCTCCAGTTTAGGACCCTAACCTGTGGACCTGTCCTATCCTTTTCCATCACTAACAGAATTATGTTCACTAGAGCCAAGGTGCTCCCTGACTGCCACTTACATTACTTGCCCTACCATGTTCCTTAAGAGGAGGCCCAGTATTGCACCATCCCAAGTAGGGTCCTCTATTTGTTGACTCAAGAAAAACTTACCTGGACATATGTCATCCCGTCCAGGCCCTTAACTCTCTGGGTAGTCCAGTCAGCACCAGGTAAATTAAAATCTTCCATTAATACAACCCTATTATTCTTACAACTATGAGCAATTTCTCTACACACCTGCTCCTCAAGTTCCCGTTGACTATTGGGGGGGGGTCTATAATACAGCCCCACTAGATTGACCCTCCCCTTCTTGTTTCTAAGTTCTACCCATATGGCCTCACTGGACAATCCCCCAGGAATGTCATCTCTAAGTGCTGCTGTTACATCCTCCCTTATCAAAAAGGCAACACCCCCTCATTGTTTACCTGTACCTCTGTCACGCCTGTAGCATCTGTATCCTGGAATATTGAGCTGGCAGTCCTGCCCTTCTCTCAGGCACATTTCTATCATGTCTATAACATCCTAGTCCTCAGAGCCAATCCATGCTCTGAGTTTGTCTGCCTTCTGTTAATCCTTGTGCATTGAAATAAATCTAGTTTAGACCCTCCTGTGTAGCATTAGCAAATTTCCTGGCAAGGATATTGGTCCCTCTCTGGTTCAAGTGCAACCTGTTCCTCTTGGACAGGTTGCCTCTACCCCAGAAGAGATCCCAATGGTTCAAGAACCTGAATTCCTGTACCAGTTCCTCAGTCACAAATTCACCTGGCCTATCCTTCTATTTCTGACCTCGCCAGCACGTGGCACCATGATTAATCCAGAGATCACTCACTACCCTCGAGGTCCTGCTTTTTAACTTTTTACTCAGCTCCCTATACTCATTCAGCAGGACCTCTACCCTTGTTCTGCCCATGTCATTTGAACCAACATGTACAACGACCTCTGGCTGTTCGCCCTCCCCCTCAAGTATTTTCTGCAGCCACTCAGAGACATCCTTGACCCTGGTACCCGGGAGGCAACACACCACCCTGGCATCTCTTCTGCAGTCACAGAATCTCCTGCCTGCCCCCCTCACTATCAAGTCTCCTATCACTATCGCCCTGCCTGACTGCACCCTTTCCCTCTGAGCCTCAGAGTCAGTCACTGTGCCTGAGACCTGACCATTGCTGCTAGCCCCTGAAAGAACATCATCCTCAACAGTATCCAAAGAGGTATACATATTATTGAGGGGAATGGCCACAGGGGAACCCTGCACTGTCTGCCTACTCCCCTTACTTTTCCTGGTGGTCACCCATCTATCTGAAGCCTGTACCTTGGGTGTGACCACCTCGGTAAATGTCTCATCTTTGATGTTGTCAGATTCCTGGATGATCCAAAGTACTTCCAACTCAAGCTCTAGTTCCTTGACCCGGTCTGTCAGGAGCTGCAGCTGGGTGCATTTCCCACAATGTAGTCATCACGGAGACTATTAGGTTCCCTGACTTCCCACATCTTGCAGGAGGAGCATTCCACTGCCCTGACTGCTATCCTGCCTGCACTGAATCAAGGACTAAGGATCAACAGCAAAATAAAACCATATCTGTGCGTACTGACCAAAGCTTTTTTAAAGATCCGCTCTCACTCCCAACACCTGGGCCACTTACTCAGCCTCTTCACACCAAGGCCACTTGAGCCAAAGCAGCTTCTCCACTCCTACACTGACCCACTGTCATAATGGCTGCTCTGCTTGACCCTACCTTCTCTTCCTTGGCTGCTGTTAATTAGCTAATTAGCCAATCAACTGTTAACTAACAGTTTGCAAACTTGCCTCTTTTGGAGTCCTCTGAAGTGAAACTCATAAGCAAACCCCAAGACCTACCTCTTTTAAACCCTCTTACTCTTACTCCAAGTCTTGACTATTGAACGCTGTAAAAATTTTACAGGTTTCAATGAGATCACATCTCATTTCTCTAAACTCCAGACAATATACTTATTCTTTCCACATATGTATCCCTTGGAAAATCCCTGGTAAAAATCCAGTAAATCTTAATGTCCTTTTGTTCAAAGCTCCATGATCTATGCCCTTTTGTTTTTAGGTAAGCTGACCAAAACTGTACACAATACTCCAGATTTGGTCTCGCTAAAACCCTATATTTTTATTTGCGAAAACTGAATACTCACAAAATAAAGGCCGACATACCATTTACTTTCCTAACCACTTGCTGCTCCTGCACTTTGGCTTTCAATGTCTAGGTCCCATGGAATATCAACATTACCCAATCTCTCATCATTTAAAAAAAAATCTTTCTGTTTTGTGAACCTAAGTGAATAACCACAGTTTTCCACATTATATTGCATCTGCCATGTCCTCACCCACTTACTCATCTTGTCTATATTTCCTTGAAGCTCTTTTTCATCTTTCTCCCTACACACAATCCCATTAAGTTGAAAATCATCAGCAAATTTGGAAATATGACATATGGCCTCCTCGGTAAAATTATTGATATAGTTCATTAATAGCTGGGGTCCTAGCACTGATCCCTGTGGCATTCATTACTGAAAGACTGCGAACTCAAGAAAGATCCATTTATTCCCACTCTTTGTCCAATATCTAATTCTCAATTCAAGTCACTACATTACCCTAACTCCATGGTTTCGAGACTTGCTTACAAACCTACATCTGGAACGCCTTCTGAAAATCCAAATGTGCGACTGTTTGTTCCCCCTTATATGTTCTATTGGTTATGTCCTCAAAGAGCTACAGTAGGTTATTCAAGTACTATTTTCCTTACATGAATCAATGCTGACTGTGCTCAGTTGTGTTATTCTTTTGAAGGTGTTCTGTTATGACATCTGTCATTACAGATTCCAGCACTTTCCTTACGAACAGGTCAGTAGTTCTCTGTTTCCTCTTTCCTTGCATTCTAAAATAGTGGTGTCACATTTGTAACTCTCCAACCCAGAGAAATAATTCCAGAATCTATAGAATTCTGCAAGATGAACATCATATCATTCACAATCCCTCTCAAATTTCTGAGATGTAAATCATTAGTTTTTAGTCTCACCAACTTCTCTACTTTTTTTAACTAAAACTCATTTCCTTATTCTCTTTGGGCCCTTAATTCTCTGGCTTTTCTGTGATTTCTTCCTTGAAGATAGATGCAAAGTAGCCATTTAATTCCATTTTCTTTTGCCCCAGTATATATTCTGCCATCTTTCTCTGAAACAGTCTCACGTTTGTTCTATGTTTTTCCTCTTTATATACCTACGGGTGCATTTTAATGTTTTTTGTTCCAATCTCTACTTCTATTTCCCCTCTTTCCACAATTCTGCTAAATCTAACCAAATGATGATCTCTACCACATAAATGCTCTGCTACTGAATGTCTCATCACTCACCTGGCTCCATTCCTGAAAACTAAATCCAAAATTGTACCTCCCTCCCACTACCAGCCCCTTTCTTGCAGTGAAAACACTGGACTTAATTTCTTGTTGCACCACCTGATAAAAGCATAACATGAACCCTTCCCAGTTTCTACTCACAGGAAGAGCCCAGTCAAAGTTCTCATTTGGTGTGATCGGAGAATAACTGAGATTTTGCGATTTTTCTCTGAATTTGCAATTGAGCAATGTTTAAAAAGGCACCCCCCCACATATGCTGCTTGACCCACTGAGTTCCTCCAGCAGATTGTTTGTTGCTCCAGGTTCCAGCATCTGCAGTCTCTTGTGTCTCTCTTTAAAATGAACAGGAAGGATGTGAAGGCTTTGGAAAAGGTACAGAAGATGTTTACCAGGTTGCTGCCTGGATTAGAGGGTATGAGCTATAAGAGGAGGTTGGACAAACTTGTGTAGTTTTCTCTAGAGCATCAGTAACTGAGGGGACACCTGATAGAAGTTTCTTAAAGTATGAGAGACATTTATAGGGTAGACAGTCAGAATCTATTTCCCAGGGTGGAAATGTCAAATGCCGGAGGACATACTTGTAAGGTGAGAGGGGAGAAGTTTAAAGGAGATTTGCGGGAAAGATTTTTACAGAGAGTGGTAGGTGCCTGAATTGGGCTGCCAGGGGTGGTAGTGGAAGCAGATACGACAGTGGTGTTTAAGAGGCTTTTAGACAGACACGTGAATATGCAGGGAATGAAGGGATATGGTTCATGTGCAGGCAGAAGAGGTTTAGTTTTATACAGCATCATGTTTGGCACAGACATTGTGGGCCAAAAGTCCTGTTCCTAAGCTGTACTGTTCTGTGTTCTATGTTCTAAAAAAGCAGTGCTATGCCATATAATTGTAAGGCATGTGAACTCAAAGAGAATGCTGACTGACATGCCATAATTTCCCTCTTGGGTTTCTGCCGCGAGGAATCTCAAAAACATTAAGAGCAGAATGGGCACTCTGTGGAATCTGGACGTGGCTCATACATCTGAAAACAAACCATCCGTAACTCTCTGTTGCTGCTCCATCCCTTCCATTCTATTAATATTGTTTTATCTTAACCTTTGTCAAGGCTAGAACTTGCACTGATTATCCACCAGTATCTAAAAATAAATGCCCCTGATCTTTTGTCAAATGTTTTTTAATTACCATTAATTAAACCATTAAATCAGTGGCTGGATTTAATCTTGTGACTCTGCTGTGTGCTTTGAAGTGAACGCTGCAGGATGCTCAGTGCATGACATAGTTTTATCTTATGCATGCCCTTCTGAAAGCAATAAAAGAAAAATACTGGGAACTATCACAACATGAAAGGGACAAGGACAACTTAGGGTTAAGAAAATTAATGAGATACTTTTACTATTCCTAGATGAAAGAACAGTACCTATAAGTTAGTAACTTATGATAAGCTACTGAGTAATAAATGTTAATATATCATGGAGCTGTTAAATTCAGAGTGTGAGTAACCAAAGAGAAATAAAATGGGCTGAATCTTCATGGATGTGACTGGCATCTCTAAAGCATCCGGTAACTCCAATAGAAGTCCTGGTCGCTCCTGGACTTATGGGTTAGGACTTAGGTAGATAAGTCCCCTGGTGCTGATGGAATGCATCCCAAGATACTGAAAGAAATGGCCAAAGTTATTGCAGAGGTGATTGTGATAATTTTCCAAAATTCTCTGGACTCTGGGCAGGTCCCGGCAGATTGGAAGACATTGAATGTCATGCCACTGTTTAAAAAAGGATGTAGGCAGAAAACAGGTAACTATAGGCCGGTTAGCTTAACATGTATAGTTGGGAAAATGCTTGAAGCTATCATTAAGGAAGAAATAGCGAGACATCTGAATAGAAATTGTTCCACCAGGCAGATGCAGCATGGATTCAGGAAGGGCAAGTCCTGTTTGACAAACTTACTGGAGTTCTTTGAGGATATAATGAGCACAGTGGATAGAGGGGAACAGGTTGATGTTGTATACTTGGATTTCCAGAAGGCATTCGATAAGGTATTGGATAAAAGACATACATAAGATAAGGATGCATGGAGTTGGGGGTAGTGTATTAGCATGGATAGAGGATTGGTTAACCAATAGAAGGCAGAGAATTGGGATAACTGGGTGTTTCTCTGGTTGGCAATCAGTGGTGAGCAGAGTGCCGCAGGGGTCAGTGCTGGGCCTGCAACTGCTTACAATATACATTAATGATTTGGAATCTAAGTTTGCCGATGCCACCAAATTGAGTGGAAAAGCAAATTGTTCAGAGGATGCAGAGACTCTGCAGAGAGAGATAGATAGGTTAAGTGAGTGGGCAAGGCTCTGGCAGGTGGAGTACAATGTTAATAAATGCAAGGTCATCCACTTTGGAAGGAAAAATAGAAGATCAGATTATTATTTAACTGGTGAAAGATTGCAGCATGCTGTTGTGTAGGGGGACTTGGGAGTGTTGGTGCATGAATTGCAAAAGGTTGGTTTGCAGGTGCAACAGGTTATCAAGAAGGCAAATGGAATGTTGGCCTTCATAGCTAGAGGGATTGAATTTAAGAGCAGGGAGGTAATGCTGCAACTGTACAGGGTACTGGTGAGGCCACACCTAGAGTACTGCATGCAGTTCTGGTCTCCTTATTTGAGAAAAGCTTACTGGCTTTGGAGGCGGTGCAGAGTAAGTTCATTGGGTTGATTCCAGGGATGAGTGCATTAGCCTATGAGGAGAGATTGGGACTATACTCACTGGAATTCAGAAGAACAAAAGGGAATCTTAGTGAAACATATAAAACTATGAAAGGGTAGAGGCAGGAAAATTGTCTCCACTGGTAGCTGAGACTAGAACTAGGGGACATAGACTTAAGGTTCAGGGGAGTAGATTTAGGATGGAGATGATGAGGAACTGCTTTTCCAGAGAGCAGTGAATCTGTGGAATTCTCTGCCCAGGGAAACAGTGGAGGCTACCTCATTAAATATATTTAAGATACTGTTAAATAGATTTTTACATCGTAGGGGGGGGTTAAGGGTTATGGGGAAAAGGCAGGTAGGTGAAGCTGAGTCCATGGCCAGATCAGCCATGATCTTAATGAATGGTGGAGCAGGCTCAATGGTTCAGTCGCCCTACTCCTGCTCCTATTTCTTATGTACGTTCTTATGTAGGACTTACTGAGCATAAAATGGGACCACGATTGTCACTGCACTCCAGTGCTGAGCTCCAGCTAGTCTGGTTGTTGTGTTATGTCTTGTTTTATACTGGGGAATCCACAACCATGAACCCATGACAGTCCAACCTGACTTCAGTTGGGATTCTTGGTGTGTGGATTTAATGCAAAGGGAAGAAAGTAAAATTTTTGAATTGTTTTTGCTGCTGAACATTTTTAATTACTTCTTAGTGTTGTAATTTACTTTTAATTAGCTTTCTAAATTTAAAATAATGGTCATCACTTTTAACACTTCTTGACTGACTCTGACAACCAAAGACATTTAAAACTGTTGAATGCACTGATAGTTTTGACTTAGAACAAAGCTTCAAATCCAAACCCCAACGCCTTCTGTTAAAGCTTTCAATGCGTATTGTGGGGGCAGGACTTCTGCACTACCAAGGGCAAGCCACCACTGAGATCTCACTGCCCGAACCCAAGGAGTGGAGGCTCCAGGCAAAGTTCTCACCACATCCAGTCCAGGTAAGCATGGACTGGAGGATGGGGTGTACTTCTATGATGGCAGGTCATATTCAGGAAGATTCATGCCACTGTATTTTTAACTTTGATATGAGGGAAATTAAAATATATAACAAATTTATGTATTTTTCACTCAGGTAGCACAGAAGTGATATTTGTATTGTTGACATTTGACTAGATATTAATCCTGGGTATACAATGGGTTTGCTTTTCAAGAAAGAGGCACAAGAGACTGCAGATACTGGAATCTGGAGAACCAACAATCTGCTGGAGGAACTCAACTGGTCGAACAGCATCTGTGGGGCAGAGGAATGGTTGACGTTTCGGGTTGAAACCCTGCACCAGGTTTACTTTTCAATTTCTTCTTTTTAATTACATTGAAAAGACCATCATGAACAAAAACTTAAATAAAGGCATAACCCTTAAATACGTACATATAATTACAATTTAATCTGTGCTCCTCTCCTCTCTTCTCCACATTGTCTGGGCAAACAATGCCCAGCAACTTTGTGGTCGCCAGGGTTTCTCCCAAAGATCTTATCAGTGTAGCCAGACCTGTCCTTAGAGTGGGAGGCAGCTGGAATCCCAGCACATAATAACCTGAGACATTTGCATCGGTGATGTTCTCTGTGTCCTTTGTCTGGGAACTTTGTGGATGAGCCCTATCTTGGACCTTAGGTCAAAGTGAATGAGGACTTGGGTAATTGTGATGTTGAGGGCAGTGTTAGAGGGCACAGACCAGGGAGCTTGATGGAACCACATTGGTCCTCATTACTAAGTTTCTGCCAGTTATGCTAAGGGAATATCCCCTCCCCTAACTAGCTTCTGTTTGGCTTTAGTGACTTGTTTCACCAGGTTATGGCACAGCTCTGGGACTTGGGCCTTCTGAGCACCTTCAAGAGTCAAAATAGGAAATGTATGGTACAAAATCATTGATAGTAACCAAAACCAGAAAATACTGGTAACGCTCAGCAGGTCAGGCAGCACTCATGGAATGGAAACAAAAGTTAACGTTGAAAGTTGAAGACCCTTCATCAGAACTGAGTAAGAGAGAAAGCAAGTTGGTTTTAAGTTGCCGAGGAGGTGGAGGGAGGGATGAAGGGAATATCTCTGATAGGTTGAGACCAAGGTTGGTCAGGATTGCCATGAGGATAAATAGTGGATTGACAAGCTAATGCCGGTAGTGAGGTCAATATTATAGACAAGGGAGTGTAAAATATTGCAAAATGGTGGGCTATTAAACATGTAAATAAAGCTGCTAATGAGAGAATGAAAACTGAGCCAATATCACTGATGGATGACTTATTGCAGAAATGGCCAATTTTGCTATAGAAAGAGAAAGCAAGTTACCTGAAGCAGTAGAATCCAATATTGAGTCTGGAAGACTGCAATGTGCCCAGATGGAAGATGAGGTGATGTTCCTTAGGGTTGCACTGGGCTCATTATAACAATGCAGGAGACCACAGGCTAGAGTGGAAGTGGGAGCAGAATTAAAGAGACAAGCAACAGGAAACTCAGGGTCAACATGGAGGACTAAACACAGATGCTCCACAAAGTGGTCTCCTGATCTACGTTTGGTTTGTCCATTGTACAGGAGACCACATTCTGAATACTGAATGCTGGACACCAGAGTGGGAATAGTGCAAGTGAATCACTACTTTGTCTGCAATCGAAGGACTGTTTCAGTCCCCTGGATAGTGGAAAAGAAGGACGTCAAAGGACAGGTGTTGCATCACTTGGAATTGCATGGGAAAGTGTGATAAGAAGGTTAGTGATTAGTGAGGATTGAAGAGCAGACAGGGAGTCGCAAAGGAAATGGTCTCCTCTGAATGCTGAAGGGGAAGGGGAGGGGAATGGGATACTGATGGTGCATCTAGTTGAAGCTGGTGGAAATGATCAGTTAAATACAGAGACTGGAGAGGTAGAAGGAGAGGACAAGGGGAATTCTAACCTTGCTCTATCTAGGTGGAGTGGGGTGAGAACAGAGGAAATAGATGAGATGTGCTAAGTGGCTCTAAGAGCCACAGTTCAGGAAGAAGGGAGACATCTCGGAGGCACCCAGATAAGATAAGATATTTTTATTAGTCACATGTACATCGAAACACACAGTGAAATACATCTTTTGCGTGGAGTGTTCTGGGGGCAGCCTGCAAGTGTCACCATGCTTCCGGCACCAACATAGCATGCCCACAACTTCCTAATCTGTACGTCTTTGGAATGTGGGAGGAAACCAGAGCACCTGGAGGAAATCCATGCAGACAGGGGGGGAACGTACAAACTCCTTACAAACAGCGGCCAGAATTGAACCCAGATCAGTGGTGCTGTAATAGCATTATGCTAACCGCTACACTACCATGCCTGCCCTACACTACCGCGCCTGCCCATTTGGAGAGTCTCATCACTGGAGCAAATATGATGGGGATGGATGAACTGGGAGAATTGAATGAAATAGTATGAAGGATCAGGTTACCTAATTGCTTTCGAAAATGCCACCTTGAATCAGTCACAGTTGTCCGTGAATCTGTGGTCGGACCAGCTGCTGGTCAGAGCAATAAGTGGTCCACGAATAGCGACAATAACCAGGGTGCCACCTACCCCCTCTGATGACAGTTGTACATGCCTGCTGGGCACAACATGGGGCTCAATGCAGCAAGCAAATAGGAGTGGAGAGAGGGGACAATTCTGTCTGACTCCAGAACTCCAGGTCTCTGATTTCCACCCATTGATTAAGATCATGCTGCAGATATTTGCATAGACCAGTCCAATCTACTTGCAGATTTCCTTGCCCTCAACCTGTATCCCTCTGCAACTTTTCAATGCTCTCTGTGTTTGATAGCACCAGGTTCATTATCCATCTCCCCTTGCCTTTTATTTTCATTACATGGCCTCAAAGGAGTACACAAATACAATATTACCATTACTCTTTAAAGAAAGATTGGATTTTAACAGCTTTCAATTGAATAAATTTAGAATGCATTCTGAGAAATAAGAAGCAACTTTTGACACATCATTCAAGTATAATGTGTGCATTCTTTATAACCTACTGGCGACACTGAGTGCAAAGAAGGATGTCAAAATTCACTTGGCCATGTTTCCCTGTTTGATGCAGTGCTGACACTGGAGTCGGAAGGCGGTCCTTTGATTTTCTTGGAGCTGAAGATAAGCCACAACACTGTGGCCACATCTACACAAAGAGGATGTGGGGTCTGGAAGTTCAATGTCATTCTCCACATCCCTATCTCTCACTGCTCCCTACCTGCTCCTCCAATCCACATAAATACTGACCCGCCTCCTTTCACCTTGTGTACCAGACTGCCATTCTGTGATCCAGAGAAACAGGAACTTGTAATGTAAGAAACTTTTGTCCTTGACTCAGTCATATTTTCACATTGGTCTTGGAAGCTGTGAATGGATGGTCTGCCCCTTCAAATGGTGGCAAGGAAGTTCCAAAAACCAATGAGGGCTCAATGCATTTGCACTCCCATTAGAGTTATGCCAGATTTTTGGGGGAAAGAAAATATGTGATTTGTTGCTTTTTCATATAGCCGACCTTGCTAGACCATTTGACGTGTTTCCTCTTGACCTGTGGATAATTGATTCAGAATTAATCCCATCTTTCACCCATTCTAACAGGCAGGTTTAACACTGAGTACTCCCAAGAACATTAAAGGTATCTGGGAGTGACTGCAGAACACAGTGGACTTTTACTAGAACAGTTCATTACTGGCATTGTCTGAATCTGAAATTTAAATCCCAGGCAAGTTGCTGATGATTAAACACGGCCCAAGCAGGCCACCAGGGAGTTGAAACTCAAAAGCCATCACACTTGGCTCATCAGAACCGAAAATCAGAAACACATGTAGTGGCAACATCTGTATACATGATTCCCATCTCAAGGTTTAGAAGATGCCATGATGTTGCAAAGAACTCAAAGTGCGGATGTCCATTCTCCATAGGTGCATTGCCTTTGTCATTGGTGGTTGTAAAATAAACACCTTGTCTTTTTTTAATACATGGACAGCAGCCTGCTTTGATCAGCTGTGTAGCTACAATGGGAATTTGGTGGTTGTTCTGCTTCTCCCTCCACAGCTGTTGCCTGAGCTGCAGAGTAGCACCACCATCTTTCATTTTTATTTCAAATTTTCAGAAGTTACAATACTATATTGTTACAGAAATTATTTTGGAAATAGGAAAGTGGGGTACAGTGAAGGAAAGTGGATACTTGCACATCCCTTCATTTTACTGTCACTGACATACATCGGAGATGGGAAGGCACTGGGTACAGTGAACTGTGCCCATTGGCATGGGAATTGGCCTTGATAAAATAATGGGTCAAACTCATAGAGTGAAGATTCAAAGCAAGGCATCTCTGCTCTGCTTTTCATTTTCTTCACTATGGACTGAAAATGATCTGTTTTAAAAATAAAGAATCATGGCACAGTGGTACAGTAGGTAATGTTTCTGCCTCACAGCTTCAATGCTGACCTCCAATGCTGTCTGTGTGGAGTTTGCATGTTCTCCCTATGACTGTGCAGGTTTCCCCGGGTGCTCTGGTTTCCCTGCTCATGACAAAGACGTGCTGGTTGCTAGATTGATTGACTGCTGCAAGTTACACCTTGTAATATGTAGGTAATAGGAGCATCAGTGAGTTGATGGGAGAATGGGTTACTGGGCAACAGATGGGGCAATTGGTTCTGAAGGGAATGCTTTGTGAGCTGGCATGGATGTGAATGGCCAAATGGCCTTCTTCTATGTTGTAAGGAAATATGAAATACATGTGATAACCTTTAAGTTCTTGTTTGGCTGCTTGGTGTATTGATAATTTCTTTTACAGAAATATTGTACCCATGGGTAGTAGCTGAGGGAGTGAATGCTGGGGTTGATACAGCATAAGTTCAGTCATTTCAAGCTCATTTATAACCTCATGGAATTGGTCTATCAAAGCCCACTTTAATTCAGATGACCCTGTTCAAAGACCTTTCAGGTATTTCCTGAAAAAACAAAATCTCCCTGTGTTTGTTCACGGTGTGACCTGTTATTAATCACCAGGTTCTAGCTGCCTGAGCAAAGAAACTGCAGCAAAGTTAGACAACTTCTGAAAAGATTTTCTTTTAAAAGGAAATATATCTGACAGTTGAACTTCTGTTGAGCTTCTCCTGATCTGAAGTGTAGGGTAAATGTACAACGTGAAGGAATAAATACCATTTACATAATTTTTCCAGGTTTTCCAAAACTCCTCTGCTGAATTAAAGGGGAATCATTGGGAAACTGCATTTGAAAAAACTGTGACTAGTATTTTAATGGAAGAAGTTGTATGGCATCTGATTCTTAGCAATACAAGTGAAGGGTCACTTGGTTATGGGTACTAGCTTAATTCTGTCTGCACCTCTCCATTTGGGATAAGGGAGAATAATATTTACCTCCCTGTGCCCTTCCTAATTTGATAGGTTGTAATCTAAGAACTAAGATAACATAAATACATGTAAGGACAGTAAGTCTCAAGAGGAGGTAATAAGCAGAAGTCAGGATTAAATAGAATTCATGTCGATGAAAAATGGGCCCAGATCTTCAGTTTCTATTTGAACTAAGGAAATATTCTATTTTTAAGTGCTCAACGGTAATCTGGACTCCATTGCTCTTTGAAATAAGTATCATGTTAGTCAACCAGTACTTTGAAAGTGAAAATACAAGTGGTCATAAATTGGTCATTTGGATGGCACCGTGGTGCAGCAGGTAGTGCTGGTGCTTCATAGCTCCACCGAGCCAGATTTAATTCTGACCTCTGGTGCCGTCTATGTGGAGTTGGTGCATTCTCCCTGTGACCACATGGATACCCCCCGGATGTTTTGGTGTCCTCCCACATCCCAAAGATATGCTGGTTGGTAGGTTAATATTACGTGTTAAATAACTTACCCCTGGTGCCGAGAGGTGGTAGGAGATGACAGGCATGTGAGTGATAGTGGGTGAATGGAATTGTTGGTCTTGCTCTGAGAGCCAATGTAGGCTTGATGGGCTAAATGGCTGTCTTCTATGTTGTGAGGGAATGAAAAATACATGAAACGTGAGATTTTGCCCTTGTTTCAGTTCTCTTGGCTGAACACTGTTTTGTTGCTCAGGGTATGGTCATGTTTTCCATTTGAAGATTGGTATTCTCAAATGGATCTTTTACTATCAATGGATTAAAACATGGTAAAATATTTAACAAAGAGAATATTGAAGTTAAATGGATTAGTTCTACATAGAAAAGAGAGAAGGCGGCTTGGTGAATAGTGAATTTATACTGGTAGCATTTTTGAAATGTTATTTCAAGAAGGATTGAAATAATTTAGTACATAAGTTTAATCAGATAATTTGGTTCTGTGCATGGCTTGATTTTGAGAATACCACCCACTTATAACTAATCCTGCATTAATTCCATTATTTTTAAATTCTCTATCTTTTCCATCAATTACCACTTTACATCCATCTACCACTCACCCATGTACTTGGAACAATTTATAGTGGGCAATTAACCAACTTTGGGATGTGGGAGGAAACTGGAGCGCCTGGAGGAAACCCACACAGTCACAGGGAGAATGTGTAAATTCCACACAGACAGTACCCAAGGTCAGAGCCTAGGTCAGAGTTGAACCTCTGTCCTTGGGCTGTGTGGCAAACTCAACCACTGTGTTGTTCATATTGCAGTCAGAAACCATGCCTCAACATGATCTCTACGGTGCATTTTGCATTGGCCAGGAATTGAACCTGAGTCTCCCATGCCACAGGCCAGAATTCTACCTCTGAACCACCAATGCTGACAAAGTATATGTGTTCAATGGAGTAAATGCAGCAGACTGTTTGAACACGGTACATTCAAAGTTCCCACAAAAACAAGGTAATTAATCAGCTAATCTATTTTTGGTAGTGTTGATTAAGGAATAAATATTTTCCTCACATAATTCATGGGATCTTTTACAGTAATCATGTATGATTCTGATCTAATAACCAGTCCTAACAACAAGAACTCCAGTAAGGTTAGCACTCCTTCAATACTTACTGAACTGCCAAACTTGATCCTGTATCCAAGTCCTGAATTGAGTTTGGTCTCCTTAATTCTGACTCTGAAATGAGACAGAGCCAATGTTGACGCTTCAAGTGTCATTCAATTGTGTATGGATTGTGAAGGAAAACAGTAAGAATCACATGCAAGCCTCCAAATACCATTAATCAATGTAAATTACATGAAATTTGATGTCTCTTGAAACAAATCCCTCTCTGAAGCAGCAGAGACAGAAAAGACTGGGTTGTATTTGCCTTTGGTCAACAGATCATCAGAGAACTGCTGCCAATGCACTTCCCACAGGTCAGCACATTCATAGCTTCTTTGCCAGTGCATTGCCACAGAAAGCATTGAATACATTGGTTGTCAGATGTCATTCACTCCACCACTGGCATCACCACTGAGTTCAGGGATGGTTCCAGCTCTGGTTTCTTAATGCCAGTCATTGTGATATATCCATCCCAGTCCCATTCATTTTCCTGGGTTTGATAACCTTAATTAAGAGAAGGTAACTTTTTTGTTTATTTTTCTGAATTTCATTTGTATTTATTGTTTCTTACGAATTCAGTTTAACGTATCTTTAACTGAATATTGTTCCTCATATTTGTAAATCTTATGTTAATTCAGTAATTGTCAGCAATTTCTAAAACACTTCTGATAATCAAAGATATTTAGAAATGGTTTGAAAATGTTTTTGAACTGACGGTCATTAGAGTGGTCAGGGAGTGGAAAGGTGAATGCATGTGGCGTCACACTTCAGGTATGGGCCTGGAATTCAACAAGGACCCAGGAGGAAATATGTGTAAAGATAGCTCAGTAATTTTTGTGCTGCAAACATATTTAAGAAGAGAGAAAAGTGATTAAATATTTTCACTATCCAGGGGAATGCTAAGGTCAAAGAGGTGGGGAAGTTGGGTAGCAATAACGATACCTTAGTTTCACCCAGTTGGAAAATACTGCAATCTAAACTATAGAATAACTAAAATTATGTGGTCCAGTTAGCAATGTGGTGAAAAGTTTCAAGCGTACTTTATTCAATCCTTTAGCATCAAAATATTGCAGAGTGATTGACAGGGTTGGGAACCAAAGCTGTCCATCAACATTCTATGTTTTTGCATATTTAAGATGAAACGTTCTTCTACTTAGATCATCCCTGAGGATCATGGATGACTTGCTTCCACTCCTGCTCTGTGACAGAAGACCTCATTGGAGGAAAGGCAGTTTGTTCCTTGGAATCTGCATTCTCCTTTCAAAGAGATTTGAGGTTTTGGGTTCTTTCCTCAATGCTCCTCCATTTTGAGTAGTCACAGGACGAGGATTCATATGAGTCAACGAGGACGTTTGATTTTTTTCAAAGGTGTTTTCAGAATATCCTGGAAGGTTTCCTCTGACCTCTTGGTGACTTCTTGCTGCAATGGAGCTCAGTGATGAGTTCCTGCTTCAGTAATAAATGAAAAGAAAAACAAAATGAAGATGAATATCCAAAATGAAAACTGTAGTTGCTGGAAACCTGAAATAAAAATAGAAAATGCCAGAAACACTCAGTGGGTCAATCAGCATCTGTGGAAAGAGAAATAGAGTTAATGTTTCAAGTTAAAAACCCTTTGTTAGAATGTCCTGAGGAAGGGTCTCCAAATTGATATAAAATCTTTTCATAGATGCTGCCTAACCTGCTGAGTGCTTCTGGCATTTTAATGCTTTTTAATGTGCTTGTTTTCAGAGTCTGGTGTCAGATGTGCAGAAAATGTGGCCTACCCATCAGAAACTGGATAAATGTAATTGGAATCTTAATGCTAAGTTTGTTGTCCTGGGAGAGATCACTGACATTGGTTCTCTTATCCAACCAATGGACTTAATGATTTTGTGGTGACAGCATTAGCAATACCAGTCCAGTGTTCTGATATGCCTTCTGTAGGTAGCCCATGTATCCAAAGAAGCATGAGGGTGGGAATCAGTACTGTCTGGTAGACCACGAGCTAGGTGCTCAATTTGTGATCTCAGTCTTTGGATATGTTTTCCCTCAAATGGACAAAGTATGTGCTAGTGCACTGGAAGTGGTGGTAAATTTCATCATTGATGTCTGCTTTGGGTAAGGGGTGGCTCCCAATATGTGGAAAGGCTGTAGAAGTGCACTGCCCCCTGCACACTAACTGCTAGCCTAGATGTATAATATTGTGGTGTCCAGCAGGTCTCATCATTAATCCAGCAGGTAGCTGAGCCTGTGGAGCAGGATGACTGGAGGTTTGATTCATATTCTGCATTGAATGAACTGATCACCTGAGGCAGCCACAATGTTATTGCAGCTGAGACCCATGGATATGGTTCCTTACCTCTGATTACTACCCTTGACCATCACTGGGATGGTAGTTGGGTGATGGCAGGACTGACAACCTGCTGTGGTGCACCAAGTGATAGAAAAACCTCCTGGTGGTCACTGTCCAAGCTCACGTGTAACTTGGACAATGCTAATGAGAACCCAGTAAACACTTGTCACCTTTAAGCAGATAAGAGTTAATGTTGCTGGAATAAATTGCCATGCAGGTGATTGAACATTTTGTGCTATTTTAATCGCCATATTTCTCCTGTTTTCCAATTATTTATACAAGAGCCTTTCATTATAATTTTCGAGAAGCTCTTTCAATTTTTTTTCCCTCCAGCCTAATTTAATGAAATAAGAATAGAAAAAAAAGCCGAGATATAAGGCGGAAGACCTGTCGCCACCTGAGAAGAGAAAATAACAGGTTAGCATTTTGGGTGCAAAGCTGACAGATGCTGACAGACTTGCTGTTTACTTCCAGCGTCTTCTGTTTCTATTTCAGATTTCTTGTATCCCACCTCCTTTTCTTCTCATTTCTTCTTTCAATGAAACCCTTAGATCACAGCATTAGAAATAAATAAATTGCAAGGTGAAGTAACCTGCTCTCTTCTAACTTGTATTTCCAAAAGAAAGTCAAAATAAAATTGAATTTTTAACATTTGTGATTTAAAGCCAGTTAACTTCCAAGCACTTGTCTGCAAGTTTCCTTTCATTAGCAAAAGGAGCAGAGTGCAAGGAGCTGGGAAAATTGCTATATGCCTTGGGCAACTATACATGGACTTGTTTCAAGTACTTTCATAGATGGAAGGAGCTATTGGTTAAAATTGACTGTTCAGTACACTCATAAGATTTCTCCTGAAAATATTTAATAGCCAGTTTAACCAAAAAGTTGTAAATATTTTTTCTCGATAGCAAAGTAATAAAAATAACCTTTACCATCAGGTCAGTAATAACCTTTTCAAATCTTTGACATGCCACGGGAAGGCTATAGCATGTTTTCCGACAACTCTATCTCCATCAATAAACGATTCATGTTAAGTATTGAATTGATGCTTTTGAAAGGAATTTGAGAGAGTTAATTGGCTCATCAATGTCAAAGTAATAGTAATGGACACGCAGTGATCGGTCAGAATGTCAACTATTTTCTTGAAAGTCAAGTTATGGAGTTAAGGAATTAACTTGGACCTCTTTATGGGTAAATGTTGCTTTCTCAACAAACAGTAGATTAGTCAACAAAGGTTACTACAAGGCCAAATTCACCCCTTTCCCAAACGATTCCCAAGAAATGTAGTCACAGTGCAGCACATTGAGCTCTGAATCTAATTACCAATTAATTTTCTCATTAATTGGGACTTCCCACTGGGTATGTTAGTTTATAAAGGCTTTGCCCATATGATGTTGATTACTGATTCTACTTGCATTAAGAACTGACTTATTTGACCAACAAGACTTCAATGGAGAAATTGATTGGGAGAAATTGAATGGCACAGTCATTAGAGCAAAGGAAATAGTCGCCAGGGTAAGCCACGAGGCGTCTAACCATGCTTTGTTTTCAATAATAGTATGAGCTAGTCTGATGTTTGGGCTCAGGTCCACTTTCCCACACAATCCTCATAACCTTAATACCACAGTAATCCAAAATCTATCTCAGCCTTGAATATAGTTAAAGGTTCAGTCTCCACCTCTGCCTGGAATAGAGAATTCCAAAAAAGTTACGGTCTCTGGAAGAAATAGCTTCTCCTCATCCTATGACTATGCTTTCAGTTCTAAACTCCTCAATTACAGGAAATATCCACTTTGACTAATCTCAGAATCTTAATGAGATCACCTCTGATGAATTTCAGAGATTATGGACATACTTTGCATAATCTTTCTGTAAAGGACAAGCCTCTCATCCCTGAAAATCAATTCAGTCATTAGTCAGTCCGTGGATAGATCAAGGTACTGAAGGGTTTAACATCTAATCAATTGTTTCTTGAATTGCACCCACTATTATAACTTGGCAGGCAACTTTACACAAAACTGGATTCCACAAACAGGATGTAAGGCCAATTGATCTGAATCATTGGGGATAGTGAAATAAAAACTGTTGGTCTAAAACAGTGGTTGGTCAGTATTTTGGTTTAGGTTGGAATCTTCTGTTAATTTCTGCTAATATAATTTGTTGGGGTTGGGAGATCTGGAAGTTCCAAGGATCTATGTATTTTTCTTAAAATCAGATCTCAACAGAGCACTATCTTGCATTACCTTCATAAAAGTGGCAAAGGTGCATCATATCCAGAGGTTGGTAATCAGTACGATAAGATACAACAGTGCTGATAACATGGATAGACTGCTTGCAGACTGTTGTGAATCGCCCTCCTTTGTACTTATGAGGCAAATTAATGGAAATAGATACAGCTTGTTTTATTAAGCATTAATATTCCATTGCAATGATTTTCTCATTAGTGTTCTGCTGATTTAATGATCTTGCAAGTATTAAAATCTTTTGATTTATTCCTTTCTTACTGGATGCAGTTGAGGGAATTATACCTTTCTTTGTATTATTTGTATTGCACTACTCCTGCACTTCAGAGAATTTACTGCTAGGCTGCTGTTTCGCTCATTCAATTGCTTGCTTTGCTGTAACACATTGCCTAATTATCAGGTTTTCATAATTATGTAGTTTGATCTGTGCTTAAGCTGCATTGTACTGTGAATTTCAGAATAGATTTATTGCACCACAAGCCTTTTTACTGTGGTAAATTTATAGTTGAGATTTCATTTTATTGAATATCTTGTGCAAACAAACATGAGAATTGTGCAAGGTAATTACTCAGATTAGAACTCTAGCAATTTGACTCAAAAATAAAACAATACAGCCCCAGTCCTGGGCAAAGTATCTGCCTGTCTGCTTCGTGATGCATCGTGTAAATGGATTGAAATTTTTGAGTAGCGTGCCAGTCTCGAAGATCAAATTCAACATGTCGCATGAAGCTCTGTGCTAGGAATACTGATTTGTAAAACCTATAAATATGTATGCAGGATGCAAGCAATAAATATTATTTTCTGTCAATGATCTTTTTTTTAATTTATTTAAAGATACTTAATTTTTTTATTGCTATCCTTGTTTTATTTACTCTTTGCTGATTTTTTTGTATTGGTGAGAATGTAAGGAAGATATGATGTGTATTTGAAGGTTAGCTTGTGCCAATGAACAATACATGTTCAGATTTGTGAGGTAAGAGGAGCAAGGAGAGAAAAGGTGGAATGATGAGCAAGTCACAAGGAATTAAATTTCATCAAAAATTCAAGGACTGGTGCTGGAGACTGCATCAGAAAAGAGACATAAAATGTCTGTATTCAGCTTTGGTCTTGGGGTTGAAAAATATGCTCATCAGACAAGAGTTGTTGTAAGAATTGAGGCCAATTCAATGGCTGAAACTTCTGAATAGAACTGAGTAAGTCCCTGTATGACAGTGACTCGTTGTGGCAGTGGATGAGATCATTGGGGCTTGTTTATTTTTTTTGTGTGTGTTATAATAAATCTGTTGCTTGGAAACACGTAATCTTTTTCATTCCCATCCCAGACTCTGGATTACTATGGTCCCCAGCATCTCAACTAAATGGTGGTTCTCCATTTAACTGCTTAGAAAATAACTACGGGAGGATTCCAGAAGACACCAATCTATTTCCTCACCTTGCACTTTTCACCAGGTTTCACCAGGTTATGATCAAGAGTGGGAGCTCCTGATAGGTGGCACAGTGATGCATCTAGTAGAACTACTGTCATACAGTGCCAGAGACCAGAGTTCAATCATGACCTTTGGTGTTGTCTGTGTACACATTCTCCCTGTGGCAGCATGGGTTTCTTCAGGGAGCTCCGATTTCCTCCCACATCCCAAAGATGTGCAAATTGGTAGTTTAATTGGTCACCTAAATTGCCCCTGATGTGTAGGTGAATGGTAGAATCTGGGAGGAGTTGATGAGAAAGTGGGGAGAATAAAAATGGGATTAATATAGGATTAGTGTAAATGAGTGGTTGATGGTCAGCATGGACTCGATGGGTCAAAGCGCCTGTTTCTGTGCTGTATCTCTCTATGACTCTGTGATCCTTTGAAATTTGTCTAGGAAGTTTTGTCTCGATTTTAATGTTCCAACTGCTTCTATGGTTGAAGTTATCTCAGGAAAAAGGTAGCTGAGAAATTAATCTTGGAATCTTTTGTTCTAAAACTGAAGTTCTCTATTTTTTTCATCTTTGGATTTGTATTGGATAGTCTTTAGGGCATGGTCATGGTCAAATTCACCTGGTCAAGGTGAATTTGTGCATCCTATATTTAAAAGTATGATTCCAATGCCCAATTTCTGCATCATTTGGCATGACAATCCTGGATGTTAACATGTGAGCACACAGCCTCTGACTTTCTCAAATTGGATTTGGCAACACTTGATGATGCTAGATGCAGAACATCCAGCTATTTTGCTTATTGAGAGCAATTAAACTCAGAGGATTACAGTCAAAGAAAATTTCATTTAGTTTATTAATTGGAGTAATTGTAACATTTAGTGATGGTATAAAGTAGGTAACATCAGACCAATTACCAATTATCCAACCTGTTTTCTATGGACTTCAATGGGAAGAACAAGTGAGGAAGATATTTGAGCACCAATTCAATATCACACATATTATCCCACTGGCAAAATTTTAAAAGATAGCCTCCATCTTGTTTCTCTTCTGGAAAACCAGGGAGGGGAGCAATACACTATGTGTCCATTTCTTTCAGGAGCTGGTGCATTATATTTGATATACCTTACTTTTTAGTTAATTTCTCTGGCATCGTAATCCTGCAGGAATTCAACAGTAGATTGGTCAACCATACTGGCTACTCCACCAGCTAAGGCTTTATAGTCCGCAGAAATGTTATGCTGTGCCTTTGTGAGTAGAACAGTTCTTATTCTAATGAGTATGCATGTGTGGAGAAATTATTGCACTGAAGCAGGCTATTCTGCCCTAATGGTCTACATCAGTGTTTATACTCCACATGTCTACCACCTCCGCATCCCCTTACACTAATTGCCAGTTAACACCTTACCTCCATATTTCTTATACCCTTCTCACTCAAGTAGACAGGAAGTTTCCCCTTTAAGCACCCATTTTCCCTAGGTCAACTATTCCTGTGTGGTACTTAGTCCACCTCCCTTTATATTAATAAGATCAACAAGAATGGCTCACATTTGTTATTTGCTCCTAAATTCTTCATTTGATCCATTAGAGGCTATATTACATTTATGCTCCCTTATTATAGACTTGCCACTAAGTGGAAATCTTTTCTTCACACATACCCTTTTAACCTGTTCCTAATTTTATAGACCACTATTTGATGTCCTGTTAATCTTCCAAAATATAGCTCAAACATATTTCTAGATAATCACATACTAGAAAGCTTTATAACATGGTTGTATTTTCTCCATTTTGTACTGTGCTTTAATATGTTTTACAGTATTCCAAGAAAAGTCTAGTCAAAATTCCAGATAATTATCCTGCTTTTTTATTCAATTTTTCGATAAACGAACAATGGTATTTACATACTTTATGGTCTTATCAATTTGATTTATGTATCTGTATTTTCACATCTCTTTGATTCTCTGAAATGAGGTAATCCATTGCTTAACATGTCTTTCTGGGGAATTTTTAATGCCTCTCTCATCTCAGCTTTGTAGTTAAAGCAGATGGGGTCATATATTAAATTTTCATATGTAAGGCATCACCTCTGAGAATGCAATACCTCTCAATACTGCACTGAAGCTTCAGTCTAGATTATGCACTCTATCCATCAATGGTGCATGAATGACAACCATCTGATTCACAGAAACTATGAGCCAAACCAAAGCCACAAAATATTCAAAGAAAATACCCTCAAGTTTTCCAAATAATTTAGCGTTTCTTGCCATCACCCTCTCTCCCTAAATCACCCACAGATATACGAGTGGATTTGTACATTCCTACCAATCAGAGTTCTGTTATGAAGTTTAACTTTAATTTCTTTGTTGTCTATTTTGGGGCTATCATCCAATTTATCACTGACTGGGCAAAGAGTCCACCAAATCAATTTTCTGTCAGAAAAGCTGTTGACTGCCAAAAGCACTTAAATCTGTTCTTGCTTCTTATACAGTACCCATGAATGCTGTTCATTGTGCCTACTCCCTTCGATATATATTCTCTCCAAAAAAAACTCTCCAAAAGAAATCAAAGTCAAAGAATTTCAAGTATATTTATTGCCTTCCCTTAGGCTTTGTTTAATTGTTCTTTTTCTTCCCCCTCTGGGTAGTCACAGATTTGACCCTGTTGTCCATCTGCGAAGAGTCTGCAGTTCCCACATTGGCTTTGTCAGTCGCCTCAGTTCCCAGGAACGCCTAAGATTGGTCAGTGATTGGACAACTCTGCTGGTTTACTTGTAATTCAGTTCTACTGATTCCCACTCTGCCGAACCAGGCCATGATTGTAGTCTTTCTGACTGCTTTTTGAACAAGAGTGGCTTTGCCTTGTCAAAGAACAAAAGTAAAGATGAAGTAATACCCCAAAAGATGTTTTTTATTATATTTATTTTTAGGACCTGGACACCACTGGCAAGGCCATTATTTATTTCCCATCCCTAACTTCATAGGGTCACAGAGTTGTACAAGGCCCTTTGGCCCACTATGGCCATGCCTCCCATTATACCTATCTACACTAATCCTATTTACCTGCATTGGGCCTGCAGCCTTCTATGCCTTGGCGATTCAAGTACTTGTCCAGATGCTTGTAACAGATATGGCAGGCACAGTAGTGTAGCAGTTAGCATAATGCTATTACAGCACTAGCGACCCGGATTCAATTCTGGCCGCTGTCTGTAAGAAGTTTGTAAATTCTCCCTGTGTCTGTGTGGGTTTCCTCTGGGTGCTCCGGTTTCCTCCCACATTCCAAAGACATACAGGTTAGGAAGTCGTGGGCATTCTAAGTTGGCGCCGGAAGCGTGGTGACTCTTGTGTACCGCCCCCAGAACACTCTATGCAAAGATGTCTTTCACTGTGTGTTTTGATGTACATGTGACTAATAAAGATATCTTATCTTATCTTATAAATGCTTTCGGGGTGTCTGACTCCACCACCTCTTCAGGCAGCTCATTCCTGACTCCAACTAACTGATAGCTGAAAAAAAATCCCACTCAGATCCCCTCAAAACCCCCTACCTCTCGCCTTATGTTATGGCATTTGTTTTAGCTGCCTCCACCAAGGGAAAATAAGAATACTGATTATCCAACCTATCTATCCCGCTCATCATTTTGTATACCTCTATGAGGGTCACTCCTCAGCCTCCTCTGCTCCAAGGAAAACAAACTGAGCCTGACCAGTCTCTCCTTACAACTGAGATGTGCCAATCCAGGTAACATCCTGGTAAATCTCTTCTGCATTCTATCCAGCGCAATCACATCCTTCCTATAGTGTGGTGACCAGAACAGTCATTACATGACATCCCAGCTTTTATATTCTATGCCATCTTCACCATCTTATTCATCTTTACTGCCACTGTGAGGGAACTATGGACGTGTACTCCGAGGTCTCTTGTTTGTTCATCAAGACTCCATAAGGCCCTGCCATTTACTGTGAATGTTCTATTCTTGTTTGCCCTCCCAAATTGCATCATCTCACATTTGTCAGCATTAAATTTTTATTGCTCTACCCAACCTTCCAGCTGTGTAGTCCTAGACATCCTTCTTTGCTATCAATGATACCAACAATATTAATATCGTCTGCAAACTTAACAAATCTCCTACAGTCACATCCAAATCGAGAAGATGTGGTTGTAGTCCTGGTGAAGATGCTCTCATGGTGCCATTGAGTAGGGAATGTCCAAGTCAGGATGATTCACAACTTGGAGGGGAACACGCAGATGGTGTTTCTATGCTCCCGCTGCCCTTGCTGTTCTTCATAATAGAAGTCAAGGCATTGGGAGGAACTGTCGGAGTAGCCTGTCTGAGTAACATGGGTTGATGAGGTGCCAATCAAGTGGGCTGCTTTGTCCTGGATGGTATTGAGCTTCTTGAGAGTTGTTGACTCCAGGCAAATGGAGAGTATTTCATCACGCTCCTAACTTGTGTCTTGTAAATGGAGGAGAGGCCTTGGGATGTCAGGTGAGTGACTTACCACAGGATACCCAGTCTCTAATCTTTGTATTTATGTAGCTGTTCCAACAGTTGTTTTACTTTACTGGAAATTGTATGATCTTCCCAGCCTTGTTAGCTGACATTGTAAATACTTCCCTCCTAATCCATGACTGTCAACATCATGTTTAAATTAACAAAAATCACGCATCGTTATTAAAAAGCTACCGGCAACCTGTGTGTGATCTGACCCCATTATTATCCCTTATTCTCTAAGATGTTATCTCACATATTTGAGCCCACTGTTCCCTGCTTGAATCCATGCAGTCAGATTTCTATCACTCTCCTAGAATAAATCCTGCCACAACCAAAGTCATGAATGACATTCTTGGTGACCACCATGACTTACCTTTCTGTACTCCGCCACAGGGTTTAACTGCATTATCTTCTTTGTTTTTAGAGGAGACCACTCAGCCCTCTGTGCCTGCTCCATTATTCAGAAAGATCATGGCTGATCTTTTACCTCAGCCCACCTTCCTGTCCTTACTTTATGTCTTTTGATTTCCTTAATAGCTTCACCTACCTCAGCCATGTGCTCAGTAACTCTCTCCAGATGCTCCTCATCCTCCCTGGCTTTTGTTCATCCTTGAGAGCTTCCTTTAAACATAGCATTTTAAGTGAGGTTTGGTCACCGCCTCCTGGTCGTACCCTAACAATGTCTACCCCTCTGATATATCAGTCATTTCATTTTCCTCTGAGACATTCCATCCAGTCTTGGGAATTCACTTCTCCAGGGAGCTTTGGATATTTGGACATGGATTATTCCCAACAGTTTGGTTACTAGGGACATCAAGGCATATAGGAACCATCTGGGAATGTGGACTGGGGTAAAGAGTAAATCAGAATTGTAAGGGACCATTTGGCTTTTTCCTCCAGTTTCTTATTTCTTATGCTTTTCTTCTCAGAAAACACTGAATTAACACAGATTGAGTAATTGCCTCTATCAGATTCAGCACACTTGCTATTATTTTGCTAAGATAATATTTTGAATCAACATTTTCAAACTCTGAATCTTCCTTTTACAGGCTTTCTCACTCCTCTGCTTGTCACACATAGCTTGGTTTATTAACATACTGATGGTTTAAAGCTGCTGTTTTCATTTACTCTTTGGTAATGAAAACAGGTGTTATGACTCACATCATTTCTCCACAATAATACCTGGAAATTTCCAAGTCAGTTGTCAAACTTTTACCCAGGCCTGATTAACTTGTTGGCGGTTAATAGAATTGATATAGTAAGGGTGGGGAATTGGGGAATGCTACAAATTCAACTTGTTATTAGGGAAATTTTTCAACTTTGTCAACTTGTACTGACTGACAGAAGAAGAATATAACTGAAACACAGAGGATGAATTCTCCCTTACCCTTCACATGTCCCCCCCCCCCCCCCACCATTAGAATCACTCCAAAAGCAGTCAGAATGGGATTAATGATAAATCTGGGGAATTTGTAGTTCATACTGTTCCAATTTCTAAGTTAAAGGAGGGAAGAATGTGATTATAGCCAACAGAGAGAGTCTCCAATGGGAACAGTCCAGCAAGGAGATAGAAGTGTAGTTTAAATGTCTGTTGAAGTAAGTTGTTTCTTCCATTTATCATTTTTATTTATGAGGGGTTTGAAAAGGTCTCTCTGAACAAACATTCCGCTGAACCAAGTCCTCATTTATCTAAAGCAATGTTTCACAACTGTTGCTGTATGGGTAACTTCCTGCAGATATCATCATACTGCTGGGACCCTTCCCCCTCCACAACCTGTGGCCTGCAATTATTGACACGCTCAAAGGGACCAGCACAGTGACTTCCAAGAAACATTGTCAGCCACTCAAAAAAAGTGCCATGATTGCAGAAATGTTTTCTCTCAGTATCCAACAACAAAAATGATAAGAGGGGAATTTTAACTACTTCCACTTGTTGGAATTCCACAAAAGCAGGATTTAAAATCACTATTTTGTTGGGCTGTTAAAATATCCTTTTGGCCACATCATACATGTAAATAAATGTAAGTCCTGTTTCAGGTTTCTTTGCCCTACATTTATCCCTGGTCAAAGTCATTAAAATAGGACAGTGTCTCATTTGTCTTTTTTGCTATTTGTGAAACTTCACTGAATTAAAATTGTTTGCCACATTTTCTAATATTAAATGTGACTGTACTACAAAAATCTTGTCTTTAAAGTTTCTTTAGGAATTATTGAAATCTCAATAAGTGCTGTGGTAATGGAAGTTATGTTCTTTTTCTCTTGTACCTTGTGTAGAGAACTGTATTTAGTTTTTGTTACCTTACATTGGAAAATATTTTATTGTCATTGAGCAATGACCAAGATGAACCAGGAAGATTATTGAGACATTGGGGAATTATGGGGGAAGGCCAGACACATTGACTTTACTTGCAATGGAAAAGAAGTGACCTGGAGTTTTCAAAACTGAGGAGAGTGATTCATGTGAGTACTTGGTATGGCAAAAGTTTAAGATATCAAGCAACACAGGTTATCTGTGTAAGAGCAGCAGGAAAGATCGGCAGAATTGATTTGTGCAAAATGTAACAGAGTTATGAAATAAGATACCAGGGTGGCTTTGAGGCATGCAGTATAAGTGAACATTAGAAGCATTGTTAGATGTATTTATGGCAAGAACATATATTGGAAGTATAGGTAGAAGTTAATGAGTAGGGCTGATGAATGATAAGAAAGGATGGGCTTGTTAAGCATAATCACTTATTTTTATTCCTAACTATGTTGTTAAAAGTGATCTAATTTTGATTTAACACCATTTGCCTGTTAATATAGAAAGGTATTACTAGCCTTTATGCTGTTAATTGTGCTGCTCCACCTATACTTCTCTAATGATAGCAGCATTGATTCAGACTGTGTCAATGAACAGAATGCCTTCAGATATATTTTTACATTTGGCTGCTCCTGATCTGCTTTCTCCATTATTAAGCAGCAAGAATTTTGTAAAAGTGTGAGCACATTTAAATGCTAAACAGCTGCTTGATGACCTATATACGTACTGCAAACGCTGCTCTGTACCCAGAATAGGTTAACCAGATGGTAATTCTGAAGACTGCCTTCAAACTAATGAAATGGTATGAGGAGATTTCCAAAAGGAGATTGCAAGAAGATGGACAAAACTGTGCACATGAAAGCTGTCTCAGAATGATGGAATATGCCCATAATTGATTGTTGTGACAAATGATTTGTAATAAGTAGATGAATATATCAACTAAACTCATAAATTAGGGCAAGCTTTTATTTTACTGCATAAGGAGAGGAACAAAAAACCCTTCCAATGCATCATTCTCTGAAGTGTGGCTGAGTCAATGTAATGTGATAAAATTCTAAACAGAAAAGGGATATTTGTGACTGGAATGAATGGTAAAGATAACACAGAGAACTGTCATTATTCCCTAATCCACAATAAAGTGGATAGTTGAATTGTCTATGGATTAAAATAAAGAAAAGCTATCAAAAATAATGTAATCAAGAGCATCATTAATGAAATGTGTTCTTGAACTATTTACATTTAAATGGAAAAATTCAGTTAATTCAAAGGACCCAACAGATTTGAAATTAAAAACAAAATGATGGGCATATGGGTAACTGAAGGATAAAAAAATGTAAAATCAACAATTTGTCCATTTGCCAACTAGCCCCACTACTACAAGTAACTATTTCTTATGAGAAATGAGTTTTAGTAAGGAGTGCATTGTGATTGTAGTGGGTTAGAAATTGACAAACTGCTCCTTCTGCATTGCTATCACCTTGGTCCATTTATCATTGGAACATTTGAGGTGGTAGTGATGGTTCTGACTTTGAACCACAAGGTTGAGGCTGCAGAGGCTCTGACTTTCAAATATTTAAATGGTCCAGAGATGTTCTTTTGTTGTTTTGCTACTTTACCTGGGGGAGATATGACCACATCTCATATACCCAACCTGAATCAACAGGGAGGACTATAAGAAACAAAAGCTTCCATTTATTTAGCCCCCTAATGTGGTTGACCTTTTTAGCATCCTCAATAAAACATTGACAAAGCTACATAAGCACTAACAAGGGACAAGGATATCTTAAAAGTGGAGGGAAAGGACTAGAGGTGGAGAGTTTTGAGAAGGATTGTAAGGCCCAGAGACCAGAAACACAAACCTAAAATTCTAGCTGCACTTAGAATATGGTTGTGGTGTAGTGGTTAAAATATGGGATGAGTAATCCAGAGATCTGAGTTCAAATCCAACCAGTTGATAATGTGGAATGTTAATGAGTCTTAATAACAATGACCTCAAATTACTGGATTGTTATAACATACAGTCTAATTTATCAATGTAATGGGAAGAAATCTGCTTTCCTTACCTAGTCTGGCTATGTTACTGGGCCTATCTCATTTGGACCCTGAACTGGCATTGCAAGTCTCTTGTTTGCAAATGGCTCATCACTACCTTCTCGAGGGCAATTAAAAATAGACAATAAATCCTGGCCTTGCAGGCAATGCCCAGATCCTTAAAAATGATTTTTAAAAAAGGTTAGGTAAAATCTGTAGTGAGACAGAAACAGAATTTACATTTTAGTAAAAAAGAAATAAAAAACTCCTACAGATCCTAGAAATCTGCTGGGTGATGGTCATATGGAACAAGCTGCTAGAGAAAGTGGTAGACGCAGGTACAATTACAATGCTTAATGGATGTTTGGGGAAGGTTTAGAGGGATATGGACCAAATGTAGGCAAATGGGGCTAGCTCAGGTAGGCATCTTGGTCAGCAGTATGAATGAGATGGGCTGAAGGGCTTGTTTCTGTGCTGTATAACTATGAATCTACGACTCAATGAAATAAGATTGGAAAACGCTGGCAGCATCTGTGGAGAGAGAAACAGGGTTAACAGTTCAGGTTGAAGACCTTTTGTCAGAAGTAACACTTGTCTTTAGCACTCACGTGCTCCCACCATTGTTGAGAATGGGAGCTGCCTCCCATTAGTTGATTATAAGTTTACAGTTCTGTTGCTGCTGGTGATGATCCACAGCATCTCATGGCAATTTGTTTCTGAGCTGCCAGATCTGAGTTTATCCCATTTAGCACACTTGTAGCTCCACACAACGTGATAGAGGGTGTCCTCTGCGTGAAAATGTGACTTTGCCTCTGCAAGAACTGTCTGATGTTTATTCCTTCTATTACTATTCTGGACAGATGCATCTGTTGTAGCTATATCAGTGAGGATGTGCTCAAGTAGGTTTATCCCTCATGTTGGTTCATGTGGTACCTGCCACAGATCCATTATGGCAGCCATGTCCTTATAAACTCACCCAACTTGGTCTGTGGTGCTGCTAAGAAATCATTCTGGATGGTGGACATTGAACTCCATGGACATTGGACATTGATTAACATCGATTCACCAGCCAGAGTACATTCTGTGCTCTTGATACTTACAGTATTTCTTCCAAGTATTTCTCAACATGGAGGATCCCTCATTCATCAGCTGCAGAAAGTCAATAGGTTGTAATAAAGAGGATGTCCTCTAATGCTACGTGACTTCACGGGGTCAGGAGTCAATATTGAGTACTCGAAGGACAACTCCCCCTGCCTTTATATGACTATGCCACTACCACTTGTAAGTTTGGCCTCCCTGTGGGTAAATTTGAGAAAGTACAACTGTCAGATTGTTGCTTGGCGAGTCTGTTGGACAGTTCTCCCAATTTAGTCACAGGTTGCAGATGTTTGTGAGGAGGGCTTTGCAAGGTTGACTGGGCTGGGATCCACATTGCTGGGTCCAAATTTGATGGCTAGGTCAATGCCAGGTGGTCTGTTTCGGTTTCATCCTTTCTCTGTTTGAATATGCCAATGATGGTACATTCAAGTGGCTTGCTTGGTATCCATCTGGATGGGTCTGGAACTACAAGCAGGCCAGTCTAGGTAATGATGGCAGATTTGGTCTCCTGGAGGTTAGAAGTGAACCAAATTGTTTTTTATGACAATATGGTAATTCTTGTAGTCATCATTACCAATATTGACAGTGGTTTTTCCAAATTCCAGATGAATTGAATTTACATTCCACAGCTGTTGTGGTGGGATTTGAACTCTGGATTGCAAATCCAGACCTTGGAATTACTAGTCTGGTAATTTAACCATTGTACCACCACTCTCCCCCTTAAAGAGCAAAGAAATGAAGACAGCCAATGGTTGAGTGGTTTATAATGGAGGAGGACAAAACTGTGGATGGGTTTCAGAGATGAAGAAGATTGCAGGGTTCACAAAAGGTAGGCCCATGGAGAGATTTGAAGACCTGAATGGGATCTGTAAAACAAATGTGTTGCTGCTTGGGTGTTACGTGAAGAGAAGCTGGATTGCTTCACTCCGCCAACAGAGAAAGACACTGTGGATGTGTGTAGGATTTACCCTGGGGGTAAGGAAAGGAAGCAAAGAAAAAGAGTGGAAAAATAATTTGATTGCTGTGACTGATGTATTGAATTTTAGTCGCACACTACATCATTTATTGCTGGTCAGGGCCAGCAATGTGCCCAGTTACTGGTGAGGAGAAAACTTTACCATCCTTTATTGCACTCAGCTGCAAGGGACGTGAGATAAGGAAGGATGGATGGGTAGGCCACTGCTCTTCTCATCCAGCAGTTTTAAATTTCACCAGCATGCCTCCCAGTCACTGAACTATCATTATTTTCTGAGATCTAATATTTTATTTCAGGGTTTAAATGAGTACTCTGAATTTCATAATTGTGTCTTATTACCTCAGGGTAGTACAATAAAATGTTCTGAAGCACTGTAAAATAAATTGAAACACTCTAAACAAGGCTCTTAAATAGATAAATATAATGCTTGTTGAAAAAATTTTCGGCAAACTGTTCTGTACTTTGCCAACAGACATTTGATGGATTCAGTGAAAAACAAGGGTGCTTGAAGAGGTCATAGAAAGTAGAACAGTACAGCACAGAAGCAGGTCCTTCGGCCCACAATTTCTGCACCAAACATCATGCTAAGTTAAACTACGTCCCTTCTGCCTGCACATGATCCATATCCCTCCATTCCCCGCATATTCATGCATCTATCCAACTGCCTCTTAAATGCCACTATGATATCTGCTTCCACTACTAGCCCTGGCAGCCCGTTCCAGGCACGTACCACTCTCTGTGCAAAAATAACTTGCCTTGCACATCTCCTTTAAGCTTTCCCCCTCTCATCTTAAATGCATGCCCTCTAGTATTTGATATTTCAAGCTTGAGGAGAAGATTCTGACCGTCTACCCTATTTATGCCTCTCATAATTTTATAAACCTATTAGGTCTACGTAGAAAATATTTTGCTCCCAAGTAGGACAATAAAAAATGTTCAGTCTTGACCTTGTGTAGTTTTGAAGTGGTACCTATAATGGCAAATAGGCTAGCTAATAAAAGATCTGATTGAATTTCTTGCCCTTGCTGGAAATTAACCATACAATTGGAATATTCGGACTTGGCCCTTAAAGGGGCCCACATGACGTGCAAGCTGTGGCCAAAAGTGGTGGTATGGCAGAGAGAGAGAGAGGAGGGAGTTGGAAGAGAGTGAGATCCTCACTTCATGGACAAAGACCTCGGCATCTTGGTGGAGAAGATCCACAGCTGGAAAGAGATACTTTGTGCTGAGGACCAGGAGGAGGTTAGGAGCAATAGCCCGGCTTGCCAGCAACAGAATTGAACAGTAACAATGAGACGTTCCAAACATGGTGTAATGTAGGAAGAAATATCATGAGCTCCCAAGTGAGTGGTCCAAACCTTACAAGTCCTACTGAAAGGTACTATTGTTAGCTGCAACTCTCTGGATGTTCATGCTCCCACTCCCCTTGTGCACTGCCAACCACTCAGAGCACCATCTCACCCACAGTGAACACAGATCAATGTCATTAGTTAATTAACCTCTTTGCTTTGAAGTCCAAGATGAATGAAGTTGGTGGTCATCATTCCAAAGAAGAGGAGGGCACTCTTGTGCTCAGTGATTGACAAGTCAATGAGAAGGGGGTCTTCTTCCTGATGAGCACTGAAGCAGCTGAGTCCCATGGAGTAAGGTGTGAAAGTAGGCAGTGAATGTCTGAGAAATGCAAATGTCATTTCTCCTTGTGCATCACTATTGAAATGACCTGTCAGTGTAAAGGAATACACACACTGGCCACTCTCTCCAAAGGGATTTTGTCTGCAGCATTGCTATGATATTGTTGCAGGTCCAACCCCACCATCAGAGACTCATACAGAGGTGGAAGGGAAGGAGAAATCAGTATTGGTATTGGTTTATTATTGTCATATGTATCAAGATACAGTGAAAAGCTTTTGTTTTTTGTGCTATGCAGACAGATCATTCCATACATGAGTACACTGAGGTAGTTAAAAGAAAACAGAATGCAGAATATACTGTTGCAGTTACAGAGAAAGTGCAGTGCAGGTAGACAAATAAAGTACAAGGGCCATGCAAAGTTAGATTGGAAGATCAAGAGTTCATCTTTAGCAAATGAAAGGTCTGTTCAAGATTCTGATTACAGTGCCATTGAAGTTGTTCTTGAGCCTGGTGGTTCATGCTGTCAAACTTTTGTATCTTCTGCCCAATGGGAAAGGGGAAAAGAGAGAATGACTGCAGTGTGAGGGGTCCTTGATTATGTTGGCTGCTTTCCTGAGGCAGTGGGAAGTGCAGACGGAGTCATTGGAAGGGAGGTTGGTTTGCATGATGGACTGGGCTGTGTTCACAGCTCTCTGCAATTTTCTGTGGTACTCCCTCTGACAATAAACCAGAAGCTGATGTGGTGGTGAAAGGTCACCCTGTATTATTGCATCTATTTCCATGAAGTCTCAGATCAGGCACTGCCTCTGCAAGAATGGATCATTGGTCAGAGGGAGAGGGAGCATTGCATGATAGGAGTCACCTGGTACTGCTTCGCTGCAGTGAGAAAAGATAAGGAAATATAGTTATACAGCACATAAACAGGTCCTTCGACTAAGATGCCCCATTCAAGTTAATCCCATTTGCCAGCATTTGCCTCAAAATCTTCTAAACCTTTCCTATCCATGTACCTGTTCAACTGTCTTCTAAAAGTTGTTATTGTACCTGCCTCAACCACTTCGTCTAGCAGCTCATTCCACATAGGTACCACCATTTGTGTAAAAAAAGTTGCCCCTCAAGTTCCTATTCAATCTTTCCCCTCTCACCTTAAACCTATGTTCTTGATTCCCCTACCCTGGGAAAAAGACTGACTGCATTTACATATGCCCCTCATGATTTTATACACCTGTATTTTATTTCATACAAATCGATTTTATACAAATCTATTATGGTGCCTTGCTGGAGGGAAACTCTGCACTGTAGCGCTGCCCTAGAGGAATCACTTGAAGATTGTGACTGGAAAGCGTTCAGGAGAAGGTTGGTGCAGATACACAGTGAAACACCTGGCACATCATCCAGCCTGTCAGACTGAATTCACTAGATGATTATGGAGCCAGAAAACCATCCATTCTCCTCAGAGGTGATACTCCTGTGCCAACAGCTGTCAACAGAGTTACTTGATGCGGCAGATTTCTGCTCCAGCCTTTCAAAGTCTTCGCATCACCTTCAAGTCTCGGAGCTCTGTTAACCATGAGTCAGCTGTTGGTCGATAACTCACTGGACAGCGCTGCAACCAGGAGGGAGCAGTCAGCAGTTTTGCAGCATTGTTCACTTGGGTTGGCAGGGGCCTGCAGTCTTCTGCTTTTTGATTGTTTGAGTTGTGCAAATGGAGTCCCAGTAGCTTTGAAGGGCTTGAAAGTCCTGTCCTCCCCACAGATGTCAGGTCTTTTCATCACATCGTAGACTCTTATGGAATCATAAAGGTTCTGGGCATAACTGTATTCTAAAGGATTGTAAATGGGTTTCACTCAGACAGAGTCCGTGATCAGAGCTCTTCCAAGAGTTGACTGACAGACTCAGACTCCATGCAGGTGTGGTTGATATCTGCTGTACTTGGATGGAATTTTCATTAATAGCCTGACCCCAGAAGCTCAGTAGACAGAGTTCGAACAAGCACCATCCCTCTGTGCTGGCTTCTTAAAATAAGTCACCACTAATTCACATCAGTCTTGGGCCCATAGAGCCTGTTGTAATTAGTATCAATTTCCAGGCAGGTCTACTCCTCTCATCACAAAAAGCTATTACTCTATGGTCTAATAAGAAAGCAATAATATATCAAGGGTAACATTGAAGGTACAGTTTGGAAAATTACAATGTTACTCAGCAAGATCTCAATGCTAATTGGTTTATTATTGTCACATGTACTGAGAAAGAGTGAAAATCTTTGTTTTTCATGCCATCCATACAGATCAGTTCACCACATCACCACATCAGTACATCAAGGTAATACAAGGGAAAAGCAATAACAGAATTCAGAATGGTGTGTTACAGTTACAGAGGAAGTGCAGTGCAGGCAGACAATAACGTACAAGGTCACGACGAGGTAAATTGTGGGGTCAAGAGTCCATCTTATTGTACTCATTATGGCCTTGCACCTTATTGTCTACTTTCGCTGAACTATCTCTGTAACTGTGACACTTTATTCGGCATCCTCTTATTGTTTTTCACTTGTATTACCTCAATGCGTTGTTGTAATGAAATGATCTGTATGGATGGCATGCAAAACAAAGCTTTTCACTCTACCTTGGAACATATGACAATAATAAACCTACTTACCGAGAGGTCAACTCAATAGTCTTATAACAGTGGGATAGAAGCTATCCTTGAGCCTGGTTTATGTGCTTTCAGGCTTTTGTACCTTCTGCTCAATGGGAGGGGGGAGAAGAGAGAGCATCCAGGGTGGGTGGGGTCTTTAATTATGTTGGTTGCTCTTCCGATGCAGCAAGAAGTGTAGACAGAGTCCATGGAGGGGAGGCTGGTTTTCATGATGTGCTGAGCTGTGTCCATGACTCTCCGCAGTTTCTTGCCCAATGGTGCAATTAGAGCTGCTGCCTCACAGTGCCAGAGGCCGGGGTTCATTCCTAACTTTGGGTGCGATCTGCATGGAGTTTACATATTCTTCCTTGTGATCGTGTGGGTTTCAACTGGGTGCTCAGTTTTCCTCCCACATCCTAAAAACATACTGGTTGGTAAGTTAGTTGGGTACTGTCAATTGCTCCTAAAGTGTAGGTGAGTGGTAGAATCTGGGGGAGTTGTTGACACTGTGTGGAGAATATAAAATGAGATTAATGTAGGATTAGTGTAAATGGATGGCTAGCATAGGCTAGAAATCATTCTTACAAAATAAGTATTAAAACCAAGGCTTAACTGATTAACTGATTCCATGGATGTGAAATAATTGCATAAACAAGATCAATCAGTATTTATGATACTCCAACATTCTATTAATTCTAAAAGAGAATTGATAGAAAAGTTTGTTCACAAATTATTGGCTACAATTATATTGTTGAAATTCATCCAGTCCACAAATCAATTGAGATGGTTGACTCCAACCACTTTGAGAATCAAAGTTGATTGAAATCTGTAAGGATGCTTAATGGAAGAAAGTGATTGTGACGAGAGGATTAACTCTGCCTGGAGATTGGTATTAATTACAACAGGTGTTTTGGGTCTAGGCTGATTTGAATCAGGGGTGACTTATTTTGAAGAGTTAGCACAGATGGATGGTTCTCAGTTTAACACAGTGATTTCATTTCCATTTATGGATCTTATAATCTGGCCAAGTATCTCCTTTTACTCTGAAAATAGCTGTGAAACATGAGAGTACACTGCAAACAGAATCAAAGAAGGGGAAACTGGTAAGACAAAATTAAAGGATACTGAATTCACAAATACTTGTGACATGAATTGGTTGCACAAAGAGAATTGATGGCACAAAGACAAATTGATGGGGATAATCTGACAGCCATTACAGAAACTGACCTAAAGTGGGAATGGAATGTTCTGGGGTATGTAATTTGAAAGGTTAGACAAAGATAAGAGGTGGAAACTGTTAATAAAACAATGTAATGTAGTAGTGTTGTGGGAAATAATCTTGGCTTGGGAGATCAAGATGTACAATTGGTTTAAGTGGAGAAAGGAAATAGCATAGGAAGTAGTCATTGGTGGGAGTTGTCTAAAGGCCTTTTAACAGCAGCTATACTGTAGGACAACCTAATTTGAGAATTAATGGGGACTTGGGGAAATTAATGTGATAATTATTAGTGACTTTAATCTTCAAATAAATTGGACAACTCGAATTGTCAAAAGTGGCATTGAGAATGAACTCCTGGAGCACTTAATACAGTTTACTAGAATAGAAGATTGTAGAGCCAAGTGGGGAACAGGGTATATTAAAGATAGCCAAGTATTATAGGGTAAGAGTAATTAATAATCTGTCAGTAAGGATCCTTTTGGGAAGAATGTGCATGATGTAAAATTCTGCATTTCATTTTGGGAGTGAGAAACTTGAGTGTGAAGCTAGTGTCTTGAGCTTGAAGATGATTATAAATGGTATGAAGGCAGAGTTAGTTAAATTGACTGGAAAATACCTTAAATGTTAAGGCAGTAGATGAGAAGTGACAGATATTTAAGGAAATGTCATCCATTTTGGCAAAGAATCTTCAAGAAGATGATCTAGCATGGCTAATTAAAGCTGATAAGGGTCGTATTAAATTGAAAGAAAATGCAAATAATGTTCAGAAGATCAATGATAGGCCAGATTGAGAGAAGTTTGGAAACCAGAGCAAGATAATAAAGAAGGAGAAAATAGATTTTTAAAGACTCTTCCTGTAAAGAGAGTAGCAGAAATGAACATTACTCCAAATTCTGAAGTTCAGGCTTAAGGTTTTGCAATGTCCTGCATTTTTCATTTAATAATCTAAGGAACAAATCTTGCATGAAGTTGCTAATCTTCATGGGTTAGAATGCCCCTGCTGGGATAAGTTTTTTAATTTTACCTGTCTGATATTTTTTCCATGCACTGCTTGTGTTAGAGTACTTCTGTACGTGAGTGTACTTACAGGAACTGTTCAATGCTGTGATATCAGTCTGAATTATGACCGAATGCCTTGTGATGTGAGACATTGCAATGAGAATTGATGTGTGGGGGCAAAATTGCAGGGAGGATGAGTTTGTGGCCACAGATACACAGTACTTGTCTTCTCCACTTTTTGAATGTTCCTTTTCCTACCCCAAACTTTCTGTCAGCCCAATGCTAGCCATGTTCTACTGTCCTGTTCACGCAGGCCGTGTTTTAATGAAGGGAAAGGATGCACGCCATCCTAACAATTCCAAGTTAAATTTCACCAATTTAGTGTAATTTTGCTTGTTCTTCATTTGACTTGGTGCTAAATCCAGCTCCCAGAAAATGAAGTAAAAATAGATGAATTCCTGGGTAAAAGAGTCTGCAAAGGGATCTGGATTGCTTAAGTAAATGGCACAAGCTTGGCAGATGAAGGAAATGCAAGTTTCTGCACTTTGATGGAATTGAAAAGCAAATTGTGGTTTTAATGGAGAGAGGTTTCAGAATGCCAGACACAAGGATCTGTGTGTTTTAGTACATGAAAAGAAATAAGTTAAAGTGCAGGATGAAATACAAAAATATACTTGCCACAGCAGGATTATAATGAGACAACTTCTGGACTGCTTTGTACAATTTTGTTCTCAATACTTGCATTAGAGGTAGTTCAGAGAACACTTACTCAGTTAATTTCAGGAGTTAAGGTGTTGTCTTAAGAATGGTTGGTTGTCTAAGTTGAGCCAAAATTTTGTGGAGTTTCATAAAATGAGAGATGACTTTATTGGAAACATAAGATTCTGAGGAAGCTTGACAGGGTAAATGCTAAGAGAATGTTTCCACCTCATGGAAAACCTAGGAGGAGGCATTGTTTCAGAACAGGAGGTTGCTTATTTACAATGGAAGAGGATTTTCTGTGTTGTGAACTCTTGGAATTCTCTGGTCCAGAGAGTTGTGGAGATTGTCATTGAACATAATGCTGAGAGAAAGAGGGGTGTTTGGATAGGAAAGTATTAAGGCCATGATCAGATTATCCAAGATCCTACTGAAGGTGGAGCAATCTTGAGAGGCTGTATGACCTGGTTTTGCTGCATTTTTTTGTTGTTGGAGTCCCTTGGGCAAATGCTCTGCTTGTCTTTGTACTGAATTGTACAGTATGCATGGATGATGAAGTGGGAGATCCCACCTGAACATTTGAAGATGCCCTGCAGTATGCACAGGGGTCAGTAATTATATATAAAGACATCTATCCTTCAATATCTATCCATTGGGACAGTGTGGTCCATGGAAGATGTTGGGCAACTGTTGGTATTTTGAAATGAAGGTATCATTGGAGCTTGCACTGACCTTGAAGAATTATCTTTTTTTAATATTTAACTATGGGAAGGACTAGAAGCCCTAGAGATCCTTGAAGAGCTCCAGATTGTAAGAGGGGTGGAGCAGCTTCTTGCTTATTTTGAAAGCAGGTCTGAATCACTGCTATGGCTTCTACTGAGCTCCTTTTGAAATTTTACAATTTTGAAATTCCTTACAATGGAAAATTCCTTGCACAGTACCTAGTGTGGTCTTTCATGGATTGAACCTAGGAAAATTGAGTATTGTTGACTAATCCACAGGCTTGCTTTCCCTTGTGCTGATGCAAAAGAATGAAGAATTTTCTCCTAAACTGGAGTGTTGGTGACCTTGGTCATGCTGTGTGTGAGCATGCTGGGAGATTTGACGAATCAATTGCAAGTCTCTGGAATGAGTCTAGGAAGTTGAGTATGATAGATGCTGAGCACTCCAGGTATGGGTGTGAGCTTGTGGTTCTTTGGAGTTCTGAAGTCTGTCTTGATGAACCAGAGTCATTTCTCCTGGAGTGAGGAGTATTTTTTTTGGTAACTCAGTGGTAATGAACTTCTTATGCCTGTCCCTCTGACACCTGTACCGTGGTTCCTATTCTTCCAGCAAGACCAGTGAACACCAGGCAAGAGTGAACTGGCGTTAATAACCTTGATTGGCAGTTGAATGAGCAGACTCCCAGAGGTTCCTTGGCAGATTTGGAAGTTGCAAGTGAGTAGATCTTTTAAAACACAGAATGGCAATGTTATAAAGTGTGGCCAATAACATTAAATATTTTGCCCAGCAATTTTGAAAGATGGCGACAAATGATGTCATTTAGGAGGAAGCCTGATGCTGAAGGCCCATCTGAAGTCAGATTTGCATTGGATGTCCGTGTGGTTTTTCCAAAATGACACCAAATGAGGGCAATTATCACTGCAGAAAAGTTCACTTTTGTTGGCATTGTGTTGCAAGATCAAATTTCAAGGTCATTGTGTAAAATGAAAAAGATGAATTTCACAGGTACTATTTTTTGTATTCCTCTATTATCAGGGTTTTCTTTTGTAGTGTTTAAATTGACAAATATTATTTAAGAATGCTTTATTAAATTCATTCAGTTTTATTTTTGTGCCTATATCCAAATTTGTATACTCAAAACATTTACATCTTAATCAAATGTTTTCCCTTTATCCAACACTGAAAGACTTCCTCCTTAATCCAGGCCTCCCAGCCTGTGTGTTCCATGTCTGCCTCAATGCTCAATGTGATGAAGGGCAAAACATTGCAAGAGCTGGAAATTTCAAAGTGCTTGTATGGGATATGAAATGGGGTGCTTAATTTGGACATTCTTTTATATCTGGCAGTTGAGTTTGATCCATTTGTGGCAGAAGAGAAATCTGTCCTCTGGCTACTCAGATGGCTTTTAGATGAGCTTGGAAGATGTCTGCTTGGTTCTAAGCAGACTTGCATCGGCAAAGGAAATCCTCCAGGATGTGCTGTAATTGGAAGTAAATGAGCAATCTGCACTTGGCTCAGACAAATCTTCAACTGTTGTTATTTGAATTGCTATCAAAACGTTCATTGGATGATCATTTCTCCATAAGAAATGCTGAAACTGATCAGTTTTCCCCATAATGAGGATAAATGGGGTGAAAATTAGAAATGACACGATGTTCTGAGTTTGTGAAAATATTGGTCTATTTGTTTTCCTTTGCCATATTCATCAATCATTTCAAGGAATAAAAACATTTTCATTGGTTAGGTTCATTCTTCAAAACCCTTATTGGAGAACTAATTTCAGAAAACCCATCTTTCTGTGAATTAGTGAATGTCACTAAGCATCAGTATGATTGAGTCTGACTGAAGATGCTTTAGAAAGGTAGCCCAAGTTCTCTTGATGGAAAGGGATGTTTGATAAGAGGAGAAATTCTTTCACAATTTCTAGCATTTCATATGTCCTTAATAGTGTACAACAATCTCCTTGAACACAATGCTAGAATGCAACAAAGCAAATTCTGAGTATTCTATTGACAATGCAATGCAATACTCTTCAAACCTTTTTATGGTGCTGGATGTCTGTAATGTACACGAAATACTAAGAAATTTAAAAATCACATAATTAAACTTTATAGCCCTCTACAACAAGACAATAGGTTTAGCAAACAAGATGATGTTGGAGGAACTCGGCAGGCTAAGGAGTATCCGTGGTGAAAGCAGGTAGTCAATGTTTAGGTCAGGATGCTTCTTTGGGATTGAAGATGGGAAAAGAGGACGCCCAATAATATAGGAGGAGAAGCAGATTAGTGATAGGTGGACAAAAGAGGGGAGGTGGGGTGGGCACAAGGTGGTGATGAGTAGATGCAGGCAAGAGATAGTGACAGGCAGGTGCAGGAGGACAGAGGCAGATCCACCAGGAGATGGGTAAAAGGCAAGAAGAGGGGAAAAGGCTAGGAAAGGGAAGAAGAGAAGCAGCATAGTGGGGGTGGTTTTTGTGGGGAAGGGGGGGGGGGGTGGGGATTACCCAAAGTGGGAGAATTCAATATTCGTGCCTTTAGGCTGCAAGGTTCCAAGATGGAAAATGAGGTGCTGTTCTTCCAGTTTGCGCTTGGAATTCTCCTGGCAGTGGAGGAGGCCGAGGACTGTCATATCAGTGATAATGTGGGAGGGGGAGTTGAAGTGACATGGCAATGGGAAGGTGCAGGTCGTGGTTATGGACAGAGTGCAGGAGTTCTGTGAAAACAATCACCTAGTCTGCATTTGGTCTCACCAATGACGAGGGGGGCCACACTTGGAGCACATAATGCTGTAGATGATATTACGGGAGGTGCAGGTGAAACTGTCTCACCTGAAAGGACTGTTTGGGTCCTTGGATAGAGGTGTGTAGGAGCAGGTGTTGCACCTATGGCAGGGGCAGTGGATGTTCCTGGGGTGGGAGAAGAAGGATGTGAACGAGATAGTCATGGAGAGAGTGGTCCCTGCAAAAGGCAGAAGGGGGTGGGAAGGAGAAGATGTGCTTTGTGGTGGGGCTGTCATTCACTCCTACCGCCCACCTTCTCTTTCCCCCCCCCCCCCCTCCCATCTCAGGAACATTCCACGGCCTTAATATCATCTACTGCATTTGTACTCCAAGGGTGGCCTCTCTACACTGGTGAGACCAAACACAGACTAGGTGATTGTTTCACAGAACACCTGTGCTCTGTCTGTAACTATGACCTGCACCTTCCCGTTGCCAGTCACTTCAACTCCCCCTCCCACATTATCACTGATATGACAGTCCTCGGCATCCTCCAACACCAGGAGAATTCTAAGTGCAAACTGGAGGAACAGCACCTCATTTTCCGTCTTGGAACCTTGCAGCCTAATGGCAAGAAATATTGAATTCTCTCACTTTAGGTCATCCCCACACTCCCTTCCCCAAAAACCACCCCCAACCTATGCTGCTTCTCTTCTTCCCCTTTCGTAGCCTTTCCCCTCTTCTTGCCTTTTACCCATCTCCTGATGGATCTGCTCTCTCCTCCTCCCCCACACCTGCCTATCATTATCTCTTACCTGCATCTGCCTATCACCACCTTGTGCCATGCCACTTCCCCTCTCATCGTCCACCTATCACTGCTCTCCTTTTTCCTCCTCTATATTGGCTCCCCCTTTTTCCATCTTCAATCCTGAAGAAGCATCCTGACATGAAACATCGTGCTTTTCTCCACGGATGCTGCCTGACCTGCCGAGTTCCTCCAGCTTCATAATGTTTTTCATCATAGAGCCAGCATCTGCAGTCCTTTTTGTTTCTCTACAATAAGCTTGGCACTTATCCAAGCTAGATATATGAGGATAATGAATTACTCCTTGCTACCGTACATTCAAGGCTGGAAAAGGCAATATATTTAAGTTAATATGTTCTAAGAGCCAAGAGTGTGAGTTGTATTTCTGCTTTCTGCCCTATGGTCAACCAGGACTCAATATGTGAGAGGAATTTTGAGTCATTTCTTATTGGGCAATTTTTTCCCTTATGGGGATTGCTGATGTTCTCCCACCTAAGGTGAGCTCGGAAGGGAGAGCAATAAATTGGTCACCTTTGATTTGGATTGGTGGAAGGCAAAGAACTGAAGGTGGGCTTATAGAACCATAGAACAATACAGTGTAATACAGACCCTTTTGGCCCACCATGTTGTGCTGACCTTTTAAACCACACCTAAGACAATCTAACCCCCTTCCTCCCACATATCCCTCTTTTTTAAATTCCTCCATATGCTTATCTAACAATCTTTTGACCGTGACCAACATCAGCTTCCACCACCACCCCAGGCAGTGCATTCCATGCCCCAACCACACTCTGGGTTTAAAAAAAAAACCTTCCTCTGATATCTTCCCTTGAACTTCCCAACCCATTACTTTAAAGCTATGTCCTCTTGTATTGAGCATTGATGCCCTGGGGAAGAGGTGCTGGTTGTCCACTCTATCTATTCCTCTTAATATCTTGTATACCTCTATCATGTCTCCCCTCATCCTCCTCCTCTCCAATGAGTAAAGCCCTAGCTCCCTTAGTCTCTCCTCATAATCCATACTCTCTAATCCAGGCAGCATCCTGGTAAATCTCCCCTGTACCCTTTCCAATGCCTCCACATCCTTCCTATATTGAGGCGACCAGAACTGGACACAGTACTCCAAGTGTGGTCTAACCAGAGTTTTGTAGAGCTGCATCATTATCTCGCAGCTCTTAAACTCAATCCCACGATTTAAGAAAGCTTGTGGGATGTTAGCTTTTCATAACTACCCTATCCACCTGTGAGGTAACTTTGTGACCTGTGGATATGAACCCCAGATCCCTCTGCTCCACCACACTCCCCAGAACCCTGCCATTAACTTTGTACTCTGCCTTGGAGTTTCTTTCCAAAGTGTACCACCTCACACGTCTCCAGATTGAACTCCATCTGCCACTTGTCAGCTCGGGTCTACAACCTATCGATATCCCACTGTAAGCTTCAACAGCCCTCCACACTATCCACAACACCTCCCAACCTTTGTGTTGTCTGCAAACTTGCCAACCCACCCTTCCACCCCCCTCATCCAAGTCACAAAATATCACAAAAAGTAGAGGTCCCAGAACCGATCCCTGTGGGACATGACTAGTCACAGCCCTCCAATCTGAATGCACTCCATATATCACAACCCTCTGCTTTTTACAAGCAAGCCAATTCTGAATCCACACGGCCAAGCCTCCCTGGATCCCTTGGCCTCTGACCTTCTGAAGAAGCCTACCATGTCGAACCTTGTCAAACATCTTACTAAAATCCACGTAGACCACATCTTCTTGCACTACCCTCATCAATTTTCCTGGTCACATCTTCAAAGAACCCTATCAGGCTTGTGAGGCAAGATCTTCCCTTCATAAAGCCATGCTGGCTGTCCCTGATTCTCTAAATGCTCATAGATCCTATCTCTTAGAATCCTTTCTAACAGCTTGCCCTCCACAGATGTAAGGCTCACTGGTCTGTAATTCCCTGGACTATCCCTACTACCCTTTCTGAATAAGGGAACAACATTGCCACCCTGCAATCCTCCTGTCCCATTCCTGTGGACAATGAGGACTCAAAGATCCTAGCCAATGGTTCAGCAATCTCCTCCCTCGCCTCAAAGCAGCCTGGGGAATATTCAGTCAAGCCCCAGGGACTTATCTGTCCTAATATTTTTTAACAGCTTCAACACATCCTCTCTCTTGATATCTACATGCTCTAGAACATTGACCTTACCAACACTGTCCTCAGCGTCATCAAGACTCCTCTCCTTGGTGAATGCTGAAGAGAAGTATTTATTGAGAACCTCACCCACTTCCACAGCTTCCAGGCACATCTTCCCACCTTTGTCTCTAATCAGTCCTACATTTACTCTCATCATCCTTCTGCTCTTCACGTACATGAAAAGAACCTTGATTTTTTTTTAACCCTGCTCGCCAAAGTCTTTTCACGTCCCCTTGCTCTCCTCAGCCCCTTCTTAAGTTCCTTCCTTGCTACCCTATATGCCGCACAAGCCCTTTCTGATCCATACTGCCGTCATCCTCCTAACTAGCTGTTCCACCTCTCTTGTCACCCATGATTCCTTCACCCTGCCATTCTTTCTCTGCCTCACCAGGACAAATTTATCCCTAACATCCTGCAAGAGATCCCTGAACATCGACCACATCTCCATAGTACATTTCCCTTCAAAATGTCATCCCAACTTAGTCTCAAGTTCTTGCCTTATAGGCTCATAATTTGCCTTTTCCCCAATTAAATATCTTCCTGTCCTCTCTGCTTTAGCATGACAATGCTAAAGGTTATGGAGCAGTGGTCGCTGTCCCCCAAATGCTCACCCACTGAGAGATCTGTCACCTGACCCAGTTCATTACGTAATACTGGATCTAATATGGCATTCCCTCTAGTCGGGCCTGTCAAACATACTGTGACAGGAATCTGTCTTGGACACATTTAACATACTCCGCCCCGTCTAACCTTTGGTACTAAGCGGGGGTGCAGTCAATATTTGGGAAGTTGAAGTCTCCCATGATAACAACCCTGTTATTTCTGCATCTTTCCAAAATCTGCCTCCCAATCTGGTCCTCAGTGTCCCTGCTGCTACTTGGGGGGCTATTAGAATACTCCCAGTAGAGTAACTGTTCCTAACTTCCACCCATACTGACCCCTAGAGAGGATCCTTCTAGATTAGCCACCCTTTCTGCAGCTGTAATAGTATCCCTGACCAGTATCGCCACCCCTCCTCTTCTCTTTTCACTGCCCCCCTCCCCCCACCCCCTATCCCTTTTAAAACACTGAAAACCAGGAATAGTTAATACCCATTCCTGCCCTGGTGACACCCAAGTCTCTGCAAGAGCCACAATATCGTTGTCCCATGTACTTATCCAAGCTCTCAGTTCATCACTCTTATTCCTGATACTTCTTGCATTCAAGTAAATGCACTTTAGCCCATCCACCTTTTCTACTTTTATACCCTGTACTCTGCTCCTTCCTCAAAGCCTCGCTGCCTGTTAGATCTGACTTTTCCCCATCCCTTTCTTCCTCTGACCTACCCCTCTGGTACCCATCACCCTCACAATCTAGTTTAAACCCTCCTGAACCACCCTAACAAACCTGGCTGCAAGGATATTGGCCCCCCTCGGGTTCAGGTTAACCCGTCCTCTCTGTACAGGTCCCAACGTCCCCAGCAGAGATTTCAATGATCCAAAAATCTAAAACCTTCCCTCCTGCACTAACTTCTCAGCCATGCATTCATTTGCCATCTCTTCCTATTCCTACCTTCACTATCACGTGGCACTGGCAGCAATCTTGAGATTGCTCACCTTGAGGTCCTGTTCTTCAGCCTTCTGCCTAGCTTGCTAAACTCGCTTTTCAGGACCTCATCCCTCTTCCTACCTATATCGTTGGTACCAACATGAACCATGGCTTCTGGCTGTTCTCCCTCTGTTCAAGCATTCTGTGGATCTGATCAGAGACATCCCAGACCTTGGCACCTGGGAGGCAACTGTCACGAACCAGCAACAAAAGAAACACACTGAGCACGATTCAGTGTTAAAAACTATTTTATTAATCACTACTTATGATAATACGTAAAATAAAAGTAAAAATGTTAGTATGTTAGAATTCAAAAATGTTCAACCTTGAACGTTAACCCCAAAACTAAACTCTTTGTGTGTGTGTGACAAAGTCCCAAACTCCAAGTTCCGGAATGGTTCTTAAAGTTCAGTTCCGCAAGCCATAAGGTGAAACATGAGCAAGGCCTTCTTCAACAACCACCGTTGTCTGAAGATAAGACATAGCCGTAGAGAAACATAGAGAGAGTAAATACAAAATCCAAATGTTCCATGATGGAACCCAAGCGGACACTTCAGTGTTTACTCGGTAGTGACTTCCTCACCCGAAAAGCATCCGAATCGTGGTCGTCCACACAAAACCTGTTTCCTTCTACAGGTCAGCAACAAAGTGAACTCCACCGGATTACTTCCAACTTCCATACATGGATTTCAGTGGCAGACACAGTTATTGTTTCTCATCCATCGATATAGAAAACTAGCAGGCTGGTGTCTCGCTCTCGCTCTCGCTCTCGCTCTCCTGACTTCTTCAACAATGTCATTACGTCCTTTATCTCCTATTGACGTAAGCACGCCCCACACACACATACACACACTCTCTCTATCTTAAAGGGACCTTCACTGAGTCTGTAGCAGGACCGGTTCCCAGTGCGAGACACCTGGCTACTGCTGCTTGATCCCCGCAGTTCTTCCCCCTCAACAGCTTCCAAAGCGGAAAACCTGTTTATTGAGGGGAACAGCCTCCGGGCTCCTCTGCTCTATCTGCCTGTTCGTTTTCTTTTTCCTTTTCTCTCCCCTGACGGTCACCCTTCTATCTACTTCCTGGATCCCAGTAGTACCTGCTCTAAGGGGGGTGACTGTCTCCTTAGTACAGAATCTACATAACTCTCCCCCTCACTGATGCTTCGCAGTGTTTGAAGCTGCAACTCCAGCTCATCAATTCTGAGCCGAAGTTGCTCCAGCCTCACGCACTTGCAGTGGTGCACAATGACCATGTCTGCAGTAAGGTCCACTCGCTCCCACATCAAGCAGCTGCAGCACACCACCATGTCCTCCATTTGAACTAATTGTTTCCCTACCTAGTTTTATCCTACCAAAAAAAAATTATAACAAGTAAACCTTACCTTACCTACCAACTACTCTCCCACCTTGCCCCTTTATACCGAAGCCCCTTGAGCCAAAGCCCAAAACACTCTGCTCCCTCTCACTCAGCTGCCACTGGTTATGGCAGTCTTTTTAAACTGTTTGTGTGCTACCAACTGACATCACACGCCTGTGCAGTTACTCCACAAGAAAATTATGGATCTTTAAAAAAAGCTTCTGAATGGCAATTAAGTGCATTATGTCCATATAGTGGTCTTGCACCATAAGTAAATACTTTTTTAAAGACCTTACTAATTGCACTTTAATTACCACTTTTTTCTCCCCAGTGGAAAATCTGTGGAAATTGTGTATGATGTCATTAAAACACTTTATACTGCATTTAAGAACTGACTTCCCACATGTGGTTTGGTCTGATCACTTTGATTGGACAACTGTCTCAAGGCTGCAGTTATTCTACCATCTTTTGCATTGTGAAGCAGGTTTTTGAGTGTGGTACAGTTCTGGGGTCAGATCCCAGTGTCCTGAAGTGTTCTGGCAATTTCACATCAACCCATACCAAAAAGTACTTCAAGCAAAGAAGTGTGAAGTACTATCGTAAACAAATTGCACTTTGGCACTGTTTTCTGAGAACAAGAACCAGTCATATTGATGTAAATTAGATGTTCTTGCTGCACATTGCTTCCATTGTCCAAACCTACCATTAGTTCCCATCTCACAAGAATGGCAAATGGGTGAGCAGCTTCCGTTATGCTACAGCAACAAGGATCGGCTGCCAAGTAGTTTCCATCTGTTTCCTTGCACTCCAGTGCTAGAAGTTTTTTGGTATTTGCTGCTCTATATATCTGTGTCATTTGTTATGTGGAATGGATTTTGAAATCTGCTGTGTTGACATCGCAGTTTGAAATTGGTAGTCGATATCATTAACTGTCAAGTGAGAAAGGAAAAAACAATGTGTATTTAGAATATGCTTCACAAACTTCCCAGTCAATGAACTGTAGACCCTATTGCAGGAAAACTTAGTAGCTCATCTACAGGTACCAAGATGATAAATCTGGGACCCAAACCAATTTTTAAATATTGACAAAAAGGGCGGAAAATGCTGGTTTATAAAGCTCAGTGAGCTGTTTGTAGTTTGGCACTTGATGTAACGTTTGCATCACTTTCTTCAAGATGGGAGTTCAACTCCACCCAATCCTTGACTCATCCTTGTATGACTTTATTCCCTTTTGTGTGATCAGTTCTTAATGTCTGAAGATAACCAGCTTGTCACTAACTTTAAAGTTAGGCCCCCTAAAGTTGGTGATGAAATGAAGTCTTGCTGTCCATGAACATATATTCTGGGAGACTGTCTGTCTTTAAGAATAATTTCATTTAATAACATCCCCTTCTCTTCAGCTGCCCCCCCCCCCCCCCCAAAGCCTGGGAAACAGCTAACTTCTTTATATGGAGCTTAATGGCTTTCAAAAAGGCTAATACTGCTGTGTTAAAATTAATTTGAAGCTGATCCTAGTAAGGTGCAACTTAAAGTTAATTTGTAATTAAACTAAATCATTTTAACTTTAGCTGAGATCAAATTCCTAGTCTTGTTGACACCTTTTGGAGTGGCTCACTTGGCACTGTTGGAAATGGACAAAGTACATTCACTGTTCATGAATTCCAACCACACCTTGTTCATTATATACATTAATAATCAAAATGTATTGTAAACATGGCTTGGATGCTTTTCCTCTGCTTCTGAGTGTGGAAGACTATTAAAATGTATCAGCAAGCACTTGCCAATTCTGAATTGCTTTTATGAAAACATAGATCATTTTAGTCTTTCTCACATAACTTAGTTTCCCACAGCTGCCATAAATGCCCTGCCTTTTAGGAATGTCCACAATTTAGGAATTGTTCTCCAGTATTTCAAATCCTCATCTGTAGACTGGACACCAGGTTGTTGGTAATTAGTTCTTCATCAGGGTTCTAGATTGCCATATGAAATCTGAGCTTGGAAAGAATGCAAGATAAAATTGGAAATAGGGCAGAGTTCTTCAAATGCCAAGATACATTGTATTGAGCCATTTTGGTACCAACATCAGCAATTTGTCATTACTATATTATGTTCAGAGCAGGTTGACCTGTCTAAGTAGTATCACACTACATCTGCCATGGAGAAGAAAGTAGCTGCAAGGGAGATGGAGGACTCCCAGATTTGAAATGAAAGGCCTGGTCAATGAGAAATTATAATGGGGGAAAGAGGCCAGGAGATCAGGCAGGGTTATCATAGGAAGTCCCCAGCAGGAGATGAATCCAGTTCCAGCTGTAACACTGCACTGAGCCCACACTTGCAGAATTCTGCTCCAACCCTGAAGTCCAGTCTCTTTGCTCAGGACATGCTCTTGGATGCAGTCCTACAATAATACTAAATGGGGTGGACTCAGGACAGGTCCAGTCCACTAAAAATCACTTCCATTGAAGTGCAGTGTACCATCAGTTGCAATAGAAATGTCTGCCACAACTTGTAACCTTGTGGCTAGGCATATCCTCATTACAATCAAGGCGGGACCAATGGCCTCAAGGATGACTGGGGCTGGGCAGTAAATGCTGATTGTACTGGTGATGCTTGTGTCCTGAAAAATAACATCGGGGGGAGGGGCAAGCTCTTGGTGATGGAGTGTTGGCACTGCTGTCATAGCTGAGGCATCCATTGAATAAGTATCTCAACAAATGAATGCAAGAGAAATAACTAACATTGAGGTGCTTGAGCCGTCTGCAGTCCTGAAATTGCCTGGTCAAATCTTCCAATGTCAGCAGAGTTTTCCTCTCAACAATGGGGAAAAAAGCTGTGAGATGTGTGTCCAGCTAGAATAACTGTTCTTCAACTTGAACAGTACTGTACATATTGAGTTTTAATAAATGACATTACAGTAGAAACAGATGTTGCTTTCTTCACTGTCTTGTATATTTTGATTTGTCTCTACCTACATGCCTGTGATACTGCTGCAAGCAAGTTTTTCATTGTACCTGTACCTCATCTTGTGCATATGACATCGTCAAGTCAAATTTATTGTCATGTTACAGAATTGCAACTAGCATCCAATCCATTTTTGCATGATTTCACCTGGATATGATTGCTACATGATTTTATTTTCTCTGGCAAAATTCAAACTGGACCATGTAGCATTGAATCTTTTTTTCCTTGGCACCACGCAGTCTCATTTCTAGACTCCCATAAGAAATGGGAGCAAGAGTAGGCCAACTGGCTGTCAAGCATGCTCTGCCATTCAGTGGGATCATGGTTTGATCTGGCTGGGGACTTGGCTCCACCTACCTGCCTTTACCCCAGAACTCTTAATTCCCCTATTGTGCAACAATCTGTATCCTAAATATATTTACGGAATCTCTGCCCAGGGAAGCAGTAGCCTCCACTGCTTCCCTGGGCAGAGACATTCCGTAGATTGCTTTTCCCATGGAGAACAGTTAATTCCTCATCTCCATCCCAAAGCTAATCTCCTGAATCTTGAGACTACGTCCCCTAGTTCTGTCTCATCTACCAGTGGAAACAACTTCCCTGTCTCTATCTTATAAAGTTATGAAAGGGATAGATATATTTCTATAAGATACCCCCTCATTCTCTGAATTCCCACCCAATATTGACCCAGGTGACTCAATCTCTCCTCAAAGGCTAACCCCTTCATCCCAGGAATCAACACAGTGAACCTCCTCTGCACTGCCTCCAAAGCCAGTATATCTTTCCTCAAGTAAGGAGACCAGAACAGCACGCAGTACTCCAGGTGAGGCCTCACCAGTACCCTGTACAATTGCAGCATAACCTCTCTTCTCTTGAATTCAATCCCTCCAGCAATGAAGGCCAACATTCCACTTGCCACCTTAATAACCTGTGCACCCGCAAACCAATCTTTTACAATTCATGCACCAGCACTCCCAAGACCCTCTCCATAGAGACATGCTGCAGTCTTTCACCATTTAAATAATAATCTGATCTTCTATTTTTCTTTCCAAAATGGATGACCTCGCATTTACCAACATTGTACTCCATCTGCCAGACCCTTGCCTACTCACTTAACCTATCTATATCTCTCCGCAGACTCTCTGCATCCTCTGCACAATTTGCTCTTCCACTCAATTTATTGTCATCAGCAAACTTATATGCTACACTCTGTACCCTCTTCCAAATCATTAATGTATATCATGAACAATTGCGGGCCTGGCATCGACCCCTGTAGCACTCCACTCACCACTGATTTGCCAACCAGAGAAACACTCATTTATCCTAACTCTCTGCCTTCTATTGGTTAAGCAATCCTCTATTGATGTATCTTTATTTTATGGATCAGTCTTTTATGTGGCACCTTATTGAATGCTTTCTGGAAATCCAAGTGTACAACATCCACCTGAATGAGTACTTCTCTTCGGTATTCACCAGGGAGAGGGGTCTGATGATGCGGAAGGGAGTGCTGGTAGGGGTAATGTTCTCGAGGTTGTTGATATCAAGAGAGAGGATATGTTGAAGTTGTTAAATAATATCAAGACAGATAAATCTCCGGGGCCTGACGGGAATTTCCCAGGCTGCTTCGAGAGGCTAGGGAGGAGATTGCTGAACCGCTGGTAAGGATCTTTGAGTCCTCGTTGTCTACGGGGGTGGTGCCGGAGGATTGGAGGATTGCGAATGTGGTCCCCTTGTTCAAAAAGGTAATAGGGATAGGCTAGGGAATTATAGACCGGTGAGTCTCATGTCTGTGGTGGGTAAGCTGTTAGAAAGGATTCTAAGGGATAGGATTTATGAACACCTAGAGAATCATGGACTGATTAGGGACAGCCAGCATGGCTTTGTGAAGGGAAGATCTTGCCTCACAAGCCTGATAGGGTTCTTTGAGGAGGTGACCAGGAAGATTGATGAGGGCAGTGTGGTGGATGTGGTTTACATAGATTTTAGTAAGGCATTTGATAAGGTTCCTCATGGTAGGCTTCTTCAGAAGGTCAGAGGCCAAGGGATCCAAGGAAGCTTGCTGTGTGGATTAGGAATTGGCTTGCATGTAGAAAGCAGAGGGTTGTGGTGGAAGGAGTGCCCTCGGATTGGAAGGCAGTGACTAGTGGTGTCCCGCAGGGATCAGTTCTGGGACCTCTACTTTTTGTGATATTTATAGATGACTTAGATGAGGGGGTGGAGGGCTGGTTAGTAAGTTTGCGGACGACACTAAGATAGGTGGTGTTGTGGATAGTGTGGAGGGCTGTCGGAGCTTATAGAGGGATATTGGATAGGATGCAGAGCTGGGCTGACAAGTGGCAGATGGAGTTCAATCCGGAGAAGTGTGAGGTGGTGGTACACTTTGGAAGGACAAACTCCAGGGCAGAGTACAGGGTAAACGGCAAGGTACTTGGCAGTGTGGAGGAGCAGAGGGATCTGGGGGTTCATATTCCAGTTCATTGAAAGTTGCCTCACAGGTGGAAAGAGCAGTTAAGAAGGCCAATGGGATGTTGGCTTTCATAAGTCGCGGGATTGAGTTTAAGAGCTGCGAGGTTATGATTGCAGCTTTACAAAACTCTAGTTAGGCCACATTTAGAGTACTGTGTTCAGTTCTGGTCGCCTCATTATAGGAAGGATGTGGAAGCGTTGGAGAGGGTGCAGAGGAGATTTACCAGGATGCTGCCTGGATTGGAGGGTATTGAATATGAGGAGAGGCTTAAGGTGCTAGGGCTTTATTCACTGGAAAAGAGGAGGATGAGAGGATACATGATAGAGGTATATAAAATATTGAGAAGAATAGATAGAGTAGACAGTCAGCGACTCCTTCCCAGGGCACAATGCTCAAGGACGAGAGGTCATGACTTTAAGGTTATGGGTGGGCGGTTCAGGGAGATGTCAGAAGGAGGTTTTTCACCCAAGAGTGGTTGGTGCATGGAATGCACTGCCTGGGGTGGTGGTGGAGGGCAGATACATTGAACAGGTTCAAGAGCTTGTTGGATAGGCATATGGAGGAACGTGAGATAGAGGGATATGCGGGAGGAAGGGGTTAGGTAGTGTGAGGGTGGTCTGATGGATGGCACGACACAGTGGGCCGAACGGGCCTGTTTTGTGCTGTATGGTTCTATGGTTCCCCTCTATCCACTGTACTCATTATATCCTCAAAGAATTCCAGTAAATTTGTCAAATGGGACTGATCCTCCCTGAATCCATGCTGTGTCTCCCTGATGGAAACACTCCTATCCAGATTGCTTCCAAGCTTTTTTTCCAACAACAGACTAAGATTCCTTGAAGGTGAGATTCATTCAATTTGACCCTAGATTTGCCGCAATCTTGACCCTAGTCAGCAGATAAACCTTGGTCTTAAATGCAAAGTAATCCACCAATGAAGGTGACTTGAACCAACTTTTTGCCTTTTTGGTTTTGATGAGGAGAAGCTGTCTGCACTATTTGTTGTAAAATACTCTTGCTCCCTGCTCTACATGGATTTAACTACTTGTTCCTTTACCATTTCCAGATGAACTGAATCTGGCTTCAAGTCAACAACATTTTACAAAGCACTTTCCCTTCAGAGCACTTGGGGTGCAGTGTGCTTTGTTGTATCCATTTGGCTGCAAATCCTTGTGTAGAAGAATCTTGAGTGAAATCTCCTTGCAATATTGCTCCTGGATTAAGCTTGATGTATAACTTTGGTCATGTATCAGTGGTGTTGGTTTCAAAGCTGAATGTTTTTAAAAAAAAACCAGTAGCACTAAAGAGGATGCAATGGATCTTCTATGACCATAAAAACCCCTCCTCTGCAGTAAGTGCTCCTCTTCATGAAATGGAACTCACTGCACTCAAGTTACATACTCCTTTTATGAGAGCAAAGAATCTTCACTTGCTCAATCTTTATCAATCAAAATGAATTGGGGGTTGGAAAGAAAAGACTGCTATTATATGTTCCCATTGACAATGAACGGCAAAGTGCTTTGGCTGTCCCGTGAATATTTTTGAATGTTGCCTCTAGTCATTAAGTATAGGAAACGGGTTTGTGCTTTGGCAATTGACATCTGCTTTTGAAAATAACATTTTTGCATGTGTTACAAGCTAATGCATTCACTTCAAAGACAAAGAGCGGCATCCATCTTATCATGCTTTCAACAATAACAGGACAATCCCAGAGGGAATTCCATCTAACAATGCATTTGTAAATGTGTCACTATTGTAATGTTCAAAAAAGAAGCAACAGAAATTTTGTTCAGAGCAAGCTCCAACAATATTGTAATGAACTGATGATTAATTTTTTTAAAAAATGATTTTTGAAGGTCCAATATCAAGCACCAAAGCCTTGTGATAACAGAATCTGTTTTTGAATCTGCCTGACCTGAGTTTCTTTACCGCTTTCTGTTTGGCTTTTTAATAACAAAGAACAGCCTTTTTACAAACAACCCTTCTATCAGTATCATTCTCTAGGTAATTTGCTTGCTTCTCTAAGTTTTGTGTAATGAAGTACTTTATTGAACAAAAAGAATTTGGGTGCATGCATACTTTCTCTGCTGTATGCCATTTATAAGCAGAGCAGAATCTTTCTCCATAGCGACAGACTTTCTAAAATTCACCCCAAACCTTATCACAAAAATACAGTGCATTTGATCATGTGCTACAATCCTTAAAAGGTATGCAGCCAATATTATGAGCCCCATTTGAGACAAACCTTTAAGTTGATCAAAACCAAACGAGGTGACAATCCCTAATGACATGAAGTTCTCTTCTTGAAAAGAGAACATGGGAATTGTATATACACAGTGCACTGCTCTGATTCCATTATATCTTAAAGTTAAAAAGAATGGTAGAGGCTGAGTTTGTACTTCAACTTTTATGTATTTTCTTCATGTGTCTCTGCAAAACAGCCCCAAAAGAAATCGGGAATACTGTCAAAGAACAAATACTGAAAAGTAGAAAAAGCCTGCAAAAGTACACTTAGCCCTACTGTCTTGGTAGAGACAACTATCAACTATGTCCACTCAATACATATCTCCCCCTCCTCCATATTCGGCTACATTGCTTGTGTCTGTGAAATGGATGGGTAAATTGTCAAAATGTTCTGTTTTAGTAAGCAACTCAATGAATATGTTGGGGGGGGGGGGCAAGGGGGAGAAATGAATGAAGGTATCCATAACATTGAAAGGGATGTATCTTTGTGCACTTTTATTTCAGGTTTAGTTCATGTAAACCCATATTTCATTTTAAAACACAAAATTACATGTGAATTTCTGTACCTGTTTTTTTTTAATTGCTGGAGGGGATCCTCTTGTAGTAAGTGTCAGGTCATGTAACAATTTTGCAAGTTTAGGCTTGGAATAATTTTTATTCATTGTCACATGTTGACAAATCGGGCACCAATCACCAGCAACAAAAAAAAAACAACTGCTGGTGGGACTCAATGGGTTGAGCAGCAGCTGAGGGGTTGGGCGGGAGATGGTGGAGGGGAAGGGAAGAAATTGTCAGCATTTTGTGTCAAGACCTGTACTAGTTTGCTTTTTGCTTCAGATTCCTAGCATCTGCAGTCTCGTATGTCTCTAGGGACAAATCACTGCTTGGCCAACAGATGGGGAATAAAGTGGTAAGAGGTTCATTGGAAATGTAAAAGTAATTCTTTACATGCTTTACTGAGTGTCTTCTGGCCCACCAATCTGTTCCTGGCCTGTTGTAGAAAGCATCACTGCTTAGCACTTTTCCCTCCCCCCCACCCACCACCCTAGTTCCAACAGTGATGTTGGGCTAAAAATCGGTTTGGATAACGCAAAGTGTATTGGAACTTGTGTTTAAAGCAGAATGAAGCAATGTTTACTTGTGTTTTTGCATGTTTGTCACCAGTTGCTAAATCTAGTCCACATTTTCCAGCCAGGTTTTTGTGTTTGCCCAACACTGGAAGAAATGTATTTAGCAGTCTAAGCTGAAGCTAACATTAGTGTAACATGCAAAGTTGGTCATTAGTCAGATTCTTAACCACATTGGTCTGAAAAAGACAGATGAATCACACAGGCATGGTGAAGGCTCAGAAGCAATGAGAGCCAATCACATTAAACACTGAAGGGCTTGAAGATTAGCCTCATAGGCTACAGATACAGCCTTTAGAGGTAACACACCTGTACAAATGAGTGACTTTGTGCTAAGGTGCAATTAAGTCCTACCAGGCAGCTGTTGTGCACAGTCTGCTCCCTCTGGTGTCTGAGGCTCAATTGCCCCCAACACCAATCGGGTCCAGCCCTTTCTCTACAAGAGGCATTCCCCTGGTCTCCTGAAGTGGCCCACTCTTGTCTGCTATGCCAGCTGTCTGCCCCAGGTGACCTTTTCCCTGTAATGAAGAACAATATTATATTTCATCACCAACTGTGCCTCTTAACTACAACAAGAAAGCTTGCACCTGCAGCCTTCCTCAATTATTGATTTCTACATGTGTTTAAAGTGAACATTTATTTGTGTCAGGGAAATGAGCTCATGCTAAAGCAAATGGCTCAGGATTGGCTGCCACTATTTGACATGTTTGCAGAAATAAAGATTTTTCAATAAAGGCTGAAATCACTTATGACTATCCAAGATTGAGTGTCTGAATAAAAGTTCTGGCCACACTTAAGATGCAGCTAGAGGGAGAGATTTCATCATGTAGGAATCTAATGATCTAGTCCACTGTAGCAAGCCATAAATACCTGCTTCATTATATGGGAATGACATCGGAGTACATGTACAGTGAAGATGTATTAGTTATAGGGAGAGATTAGATTGGCTTGGTTTAAGGTTGGCCTGGAGTTAAGGAGGCTGAGGGGGTGATCCAAAAGAGTGATGCAAACTTATAAGAGGCACAAATAGGATAGATGGTCAGAATCTTTCCCCCTTTGGTAGGGGAATCAAAAAGAAGAGAGCATGGGTTTAAGGTGAGAGGAAGGAGTTCTGAAGGGGATTTGAGGGGAAAACTATTTTACACAGAATTGTTGATATCTGGAACTTGTCAGAAACGATAACTAGGTTTGAGACATTTAGACAGGCATGTAAATATGCAAGGCATAGAAGGATACAGACCAAGAGCAGGCAAATGGGATTGGTGGATTGTGCTGTTTAACTCTATGACTTTATGTTGAAATGGATGCATATAAAGCTGTGGTTGATATGAGACTCAATAATAAGGCACTGTCCCCTTGTGTGTGGGATTGTGAGAGAATTGACATGTGGATATTCAACAGTGCAGCAATGAATAAGCCTTTTGGTTCTGATGAGGTTTACATATGGCCAAGTGCATCTCAGCGATGGATTGTAGTACATACATTGTCTACAACTTGTCTGATGTATGGATTTACTATCAAATCTACATACATGGACACTGCTCAGGTAGTCCTGATACAGAATCACAGCCTGAAATGTCAACCATCCCTCTACCTCCACAGATGCTGCCTGACCTGATTTCTTCCAGCAGTTTATTTTTGCTCTAGATTCTAGCATCTGCAATCTCTTGGCTTTCTTGAAAACAAACCACCTTGGTCATGGGTGCACTCCCTTCTGTTGAAGGCACCTACACCAATGAATGGATTTAGCAGAAAAACCAACAAGTCACATGAGTGCTGAGGGTGGGGAAACTTGCAGGTCATGTAGGCCGATAAGGCAGGAGGATGGGCATAAGTGCCACGGGAGAGATGCTGCCTCAGAAAGCCCATTCAAGATTGCTCAGGAAGCATTGCACAAAGCTGGAAATCCTTGACGTTAGCAGCTGTAAGAGAAGGTAGCCCCTATTAGCTTTGGAGCCAAGGTGATGAGGGCTGTGGGAGGTGAGTTGGACTGGGTTGAGTTACCTGGATGGAGGGAATCATATCTCCGGGCTTTGAGGAGATCCAGAAGCCATTCGCAGTGGAGGGTCCACTGGTCCCATCTGAGACAACCACAGGTCAGCTGGTTGCAATATGCCAAGAAGTCTCCTCCATCTAGCAGATACTTGCAAGCAAAGGTTATGGGCTACAGTTTGAATAAGCAGGCTATAGGAAATAATGGCTAAAGTTACTTTATTTGAAGTAAAAGAAATTATAAACTTGCAGAGTGGAGTGGCGTCAATAAGTGGAAGGCTTAGTTTCAGAAAATACAGCAGACAAAATGTCATTGGAGGAAGAAAAGCCTTCACTTGGCAACAAGCTCAAGCTAACTAAATCATCAGGGGAAGCTACAAGGTTCACAAAAACAGGTAGTTGATCTTTGTGCAATACTGGAGCAGTCAGCAGCTAAATGGGACATAAAACAGAAGGTTCCAGATAAGTTTCCAACAATGTTGGGTATTAATACTTCTCATTGCTGGGAAGGAGTTTCAAGCTACCAGCTGGGAAGAAACTGAAGGGGCAGGCAGAGAAGTCAACCCAGAGTCTGCCAAATGATATTTGTTCCAACACACTGATGCTGCCTGACCATGAGAAAATCTTCAAGAATACAACAAACGGTGAGAATTTGTCTTTGTGCTGGGCTTATTGAACCTGAGAATGAAGTGCCTGCAGAGCCAATATTGGGATTGAGACAAGGTTGAGATGTGAAATGTTACTCTATGATTTTATTCATATTGTGGGCAACATAATTACAATATAACCACACAGCAAGATAATTGTTAATTGTACAATTTCATGTAAGTAGTTAATTGTCTAGAACATCAAACATAGAACAGTATAGCACAGAAACAGGCCTTTCAGCCCACAATATTGTGCTGAACTTATTAAAATTAGTCATCAAATGCCCCAACTAAACTGATCCCTTCTGCCTACACAATGTCCATATCTCTCCATTTCCTGCACATTCATCTGGTATTAGACATTTCAACCCTGAGAGAAAGATACTGGCTGTCTACTCTATCCATTCCTCTCTATAATCTTAACTTCTATCAGATCTCCCCTCAGCCTCTGCCACTCCAGAGAAAACAACCCAAGTTTGTCCAACCTTTATAAGCACATGCCTTCTTATCCAGGCAGCATCCTGGTCAACCTCTTCTGCACCCTCTCCGAAGCCCTCATATCCTTCCCGTAATGAGGCAACAAGAAATGAATGCAATACTCCAGATGCAGCCTAACTGGAGTTTTTCTTTAATAAAGCTGCAACATAACTTTCTAACTCTTGAACTCAATGCCTCGACTTATGAAGGCAAGCATGTCATATGCTGCCTTTACCACCTTATCAATCTGCGCAGTCACTTTCAGGGAGCTATGAACTTGGACCCCAAGACCCCTCTGCACATCAACACTGTTAAGGGTCTTGCCATTAACAGTGTACTGTCCCTTTTACATTTGATCTACCAAAGTGCAACACTTCACATTTGGCTGGGTAAATTTCCATCTTCCATTTCTGCGCCCATATCTGCAAATGCTCAATCTTGTTGTATCCTTTGGCAATCTTCTACACTATCCACAACACCACCAATCTTATTTGAAAATTTACTAACCCACCCATCTACACTTTTATCCAGATCATTTGTATTTGTATCTACACATATATCACAAACAGCAGGGGTCTCAGTACAGACCCCTGCAGAACACCACTAATCACAGACCTCCAGCCAGAATAAATCCCATTGACCATCTGCCCTCTGTCTTCTACGGGGCAAGCCAGTTCTGAATCCAAATGGCCAATTCACTGTGGATCCCATGCATCTTAATTTCTGGATGAGCCTCCCATGAGGGATCTTGTCAAATGCCTCACTAAAATTCATGTAACTAATATCCACAGCTCTACCTTCATCAATGACCTTCGTCACCTCCTCAAGAAACTCAATCAAGTTAGTAAGACACTGTTTGCCCTACACACAGCCATGCTGACTGTCCCTAATTAGGCCATGGTTTTGTAAATGCCTATGAATCATATCCCTAAGAATTCTCTCCAGTAACTTCCCTGCCACTGATGTGTGACTCACCAGCCTATAGTTTCCAGGATTATCCCTATTTCCCTTCTTGAATAATGGAACAACATTAGTTGCTCACCAGTCCTCTGGAACCTCACCTGTGATGAGAGAGGACATGAAGATGTTGGTCAAGGTCCAAGCAATCTCCTCTCTTTCCCCTCTCAATAACCTGGGGTGTATCCCATCAGGCTGTGGGGACATCCACCTTAATATTCTTTAAGAGACCCAACACTACCTCCTTATTTTATCTTAAAATGCCCTAGCATAATAGCATGCTCCACACCGATCTCCCTATCCTCCCTGTCCTCTTCCTTGTGTAACGGTTAGCATAACTCTATTACAGTGCCAGTGACCTGGGTTCAATTCTAGCCACTATCTGTAAGGAGTTTGTCCGTTCTCCCCGTGTCTGTGTGGGTTTCCTCTGGGTGCTCTGGTTTCCTCCCACATTCCAAAGACGTACAGGTTAGGAAGTTGTGAGCATGCTATGTTGGCACCAGAAGCATGGCAACACTTGCAGGCTGCCCCCAGAACACTATGCAAAAAGGTGCATTTCACTGTGTGTTTCGATGTACACGTGACTAATAAAGAAATCTTATGTTATCTTACTGATGCAAAATACCCATTAAGGACCTCACTCACATCCTCTGCCTCCAAGCTCATGTTCCCTCCTCTATCCTTGAATGGTTCTACCTGCTCCCTAGCTTTCTCTTGCTCTTGATGTATGTATAGAATGCCTTGGGATTCTCTTTAATCCTACCTGCCACGGACTTTTCATGGCCCCTCCTGGCTCTCCTGAGTCCCTTCTTGAGTTCTTCTCTGGCTTCTTTATAATCCTCAAGGGCTCTATTTGATTTTAGCTTCCTAAATCTTGCATATGCTTCCTTTTTCTTGAATAAATTCACCACCTCTCTTGTCATCCAAGGTCCCCTTAGCTTGCCATCCCTTCCTTGTACAGGGAGAGGCTGGATAGGATGTTTTACCCTATCCAGCAGCTGAGGGGTGACTGTATAATGTTATATAAAAGCATGAGGAGCATAGATAAGATGAATAGCCACAGCCTTTTCCCCAGGGTAGGGGAGTCCAAAACTAGAAGGCATAGGTTTAAAGTGAAGGGGGAAGAAAGATTTTAAAGGGACCTGGGGGAGAACTTTTTCCATACATAAGGTGGTGCGTACATGGAACAAGCTGCAAGAAGAAGTGGTAGATTACAATATTTAAAACCCATTTGGACAGGTACATAGGAAAGATTTGGAACGATACAGTCCATGCTGTGTAAGTCTATGACTTTGTGGTTCACTACTGAATCTTCCCTCCACCTTTGGAGATATGTTATGGACCAACATCTACTGTAATCCTACTGACTCCTACAGCTACCTTAACCTCAATAGCAATTCCAATAAGGAATACATTCCAATCTCCTGACTCCTCCATCTCTAACCCAGTAGTTCTGATGATGCCACCTTCCATACTAGTTTTTCCTCAACCACAGATTTCACACCACATGTTGGCAGAACCCCAAGTTGTACATGTCTCACTTTTCATGAGCCCCTCCCAACACCACACCAGGGTTCCCCTTGCCCCTCCTTCAGCCAACCAGCCTCCACATTCAATAGGTCATTCTCTACCTTTTCTGGCAGCCACACTGTGATGCCAACATCACACACACCTTCCTCCACTCTCCTTTCGAGATTCCAAAAGTATCATTCCTTCAGCAAAACCTTGGTTCGTTCTCAATCACAAGTGATTTGCCCTCGCGTTGTCATGATGCCTTCCTGCCCTTTACAACAGCTGCCCTTTAACCTTATCCTTTCTTGCCATTCAGGATCACAACAAATGAAACATCGATTCATTTGCACTTCTTTCAACTGAGTTGAATCTTGAGGTAATCTTTGGTGAGACTGAAGACTAACCAGTCAATCTGCAATTAAGACAGAGAATGCTGGAAATACTCAGCTCGTGAGGCAGTGTCTGTGGAGAGAAACAATGTTTTAGGCTGTTGACCTTACAACAGAACAAGGAAAAGTTATAAATGAAACGTGTTTTAAGTTGGAGAGAAAGGTGGGAAAGTGCAGAGAGAACTAACAAGGAGGTCTCTGATTGGATGGAGATGAGGATATGTAGTAAATGCCAATGAACGACAAAGGATGTTTAGGAGAGAGGATAAAAGAAATCTGAAATTACCAGAAGAGGAGACAATCTGGCACTTGAAGATTTCATTCATCTCCTCCTACGTACATCTTTTCCTGACATACCATTTCTTATTCGCCAACTTTTACCATCTTTCAGCTAGTGCCACCATCACTTCTGTACTTCAGTCTCTTCTGGTCACAAGCCTTCCATTTTGTTCTCTTCACATGCATAATGTCAAACTGTCATATTAATTTGCTACTCCAATTCCACTCTGACATTGCTTTCAAACTCTGTTAATAACTCACAGAAGCTCGAGATTCGGCAGTTAATCCTTTGACATGTTGAATTCAACAACTTCAGAGACTGGGGCAGATTGTCCGCTGTAATTGGGCTATTTCTGAGCAGTGTAACAATGTGTTGAAACTCTTTCTCCCACTCAGCAGATTACTAACTCCAGGGCATCTGTGCTGTGCTGGTGGATTCCTCTCATCACCACATACACAAGCACAGTGCCAACTTCTCAGCTCTTAGGCTTGTGATATTTACCCCTAGTCAGAAGCAGAAAGAATTCAGAATACTGGAGGAAAGGTTAGTGGCACTTCCAATTTGATTTAATTATATATACCTATTTTAATCACTTAATTTTTAAAGTTTTCTCTAATAATTTTAAGCTTTTTTAAAACTATTTCTTAACCAGGTGCTGAATGATTTCAATGGTATCGACATTCAGTAACTGATGGTTTTTTGCAGGTGACTCATGGGACTGAGTCTTACCAGCTCTGAATGTTGCTCCATCAATGTTGGCAGCCATTTGAGGCCGTGGGCCATACGACACTCTGCCCACCTCAACCACGTCTTAAGTCCAAGTCTCCCAAGAGCAGGAGTGAACCTGGAGCCATACTGAGAATAACAAGATGATTCAGGGTCAGGCAAACGATCCCCCATGCTGCCTCAATGATTCCATTTCTCCCCCAATTATAACAGATTAGACCCATTGTTTTCCTTTATTACTAGTGCTTTTATCTTGCGTCACCACTTCTTTTGTTATTTTTATCTAATTCTGCCTTCCAACCCATCACAAATTCTTTTCTCTCTCTGCCGCCACTTGTTCTGCATCTTAAAATTTGTTTTAAGAACTTTTCCAGTTGTAATGAAACATCACTTACTCGAAATGTTAACACTGTTTCTCTGTTTAGAGGTGTTGCTTGAATTACTGAGAATTCCCATCATTTACTGCTTTTATTTCAAAATGGGCTTTTCACTGTTTCATACTAATTCTAAAACTTGCAGTTTCAATATTAACTGTGTTATTGCCTTTGTTCAACTTAGTTATAAGACACCGGTGATGGATATGGAGTTTCAGTCACCTGCAGCTATTGTATCTCTGAAACTCCCTTGCCCTCTATGACAAGTCAACTTCAGCGTTGAATGTTGAGCCCACCCACAAAGATCAATTATAATATTAATGAAAATTTTGCACTTTGCACTCTCGCATTTAGTTAACCTCATCCATTTTGCACAAGACAGGAGCATCTGGAGAGGCTTCATATGCACATTTTTATTTTTGAATTGTACATCAGTACCACAAAATAACAGTGATAATTACCTCACTCCCTCCAAATCAAGCTCCAGAAAAGGAAACCAATCTGTTCGACTACCAATAAGAACATGTTAAACCTGGAATTCTTATTGGGATTTAAAACAGAATGAGACATCATTTCAAATAAATAAATTTCCAGATAAAATCTGGTAACAGCCACAGGTAACTTCAGATTCAGGTTATTCATGAATTTATTTGAGTGAATGTTCTACATCCAGACAGAATGGTATTTCATTCTGACTTCCCCACTTTTCATACAAAATGATTTATATTTTCATTCAAGTTCAATTGTATTGCATATATTGTTTCTGGCTGTTTTTGGACATTATCATGTTGTATTGCAGATTTGTTTGTTGAATGCAACTGCTGTGATTTTTATCATGGTTTTGCACCACAATCAATGTTGACAGAAGAGTTTGGTTATGTGTTTTTGAGTGAGGGGCTTGAGTTATTGGAATTCAGATTTTCATTGTGAAGTTCACATACTCGACAGCGAGTGTCATTACTATACTCCCTATTAGTCTTGTATGAAAGGTATTTGCTAGCCAATAGAAATGACCCTACAGCTGAAAAATAGAACTCCCTGTAGAGTTTCTACTTTATTCTCAAAAATAAAGATTGACAAATTATTCCTCTCCTTCAGCTTTCTTTCACGTCATCCTCTCCCTGCATTCTCTCCATATCTATGTCCCCTTGTTGCTACTCTCAACTTACTTACAACCTTAATTCACCAGGACAAAGTCCATGGACGGACCAAATAGAGCAATTGTATATTGTTCCTCTGAGGCCAAAAATAATATCAATACATGACTGACTATGGATGATCCTGTTTATTTCTGGAACTAAACATTTACATCAATTCTGTCGTAAGATGACTCTTCACCTATACTGACAATGCAGGTGGATTCCTAGCTTCATTCCACTTAGCCATTTCGATTACTATGGTTGCCATTTGATTGAGTGTGAACTAAAAAGCAACCAATGTCCTCAGCATTAGCTGAATCCTTTGCCTACAGAGTGTTGTAGAACTTGCAGAAAAAGTATCAACTTGCTTCTGCCTCCTACTTTCTGAAAAGCATTTAAAAGAGGAGACAGAACTATTCCAACAGCCAATGCCCAAATCATTGTTTTTATTTTAACTTGCACAAAACTACCAGAATTAAAAGGGGGTGAAGGAAACTATTTTGGTTCCCTAAATATGCAACACAGGAGAGGATAAAAGGAAATGTAACTACCTTTATTCAGCTATTGTAAATCTGGTCTTGAGAAAGGGCAGCCAAGATTGCAGCTCAGCTGTAATCACCAACTTCAAAATAAGTTCAACACTTACTTGGTAGTCAGTTCAACCTTTAGGTTTTAACTACTGGGAGAACGTTTATATTTTATTTGCTATGCTTGACTGCTTTCCTATTAAGGAAAAGGCCATGTTATCAGACAGACTAACGTAAGTATTTTGAAGTGATTTCATTTCTAGAGGGTAGTGGATCAAAGGGTACTTAAATGGGTTTTGCATTCTTGCACATTAAGGAATCAAATGCTAATTCACAACAAATAATCTCCAGTGCTACGATTTGTGTTACGGGACCCTACTAAACTATGAACACTCTCTGCTCATCCACATACCACACACCATAGTGTAATGAACCTCCCAAAACCCATGACCAAGGGTATTAGGCAAATCACCTCAATTTTTCCCCTAAATATGGTAATACAGACAGCAATACAAAAATATGACTGTACTGAGGTCAGAAGAAGAAAGTGATTCCCAGTGAAGATCTACATTTAAACTGAACTTTGATTATACTTTAATAACAAATGTTAATTACTAACACAAAAGGAGGTCTGATATAATTGAAAAGGCTAGGAATCTTGTGTTGTGCAGAAAATTCTACCACATACTTCACATTGTAACTTTGCTTCAGTATCTGATTTAGAGTAAGATAAAAAAAACAAAAGCTGTGCTCCAAAAATAGCTAGATGTTGCACGTTAAGCAGTTATCGTCATTCAGCAACCAAGAAACTATTTCAAGAAACCTCAAAAGAAGTTGATGGCTCAGATTTAGAATGCAGCTCATTCATTTGACTCAGTGAACTTCCTGCAACATATAATTGTTGCCAAGTCTTCAGCTGTCTCAAGTTACAGGTAGTGCTTTCCTTGTAAATGTTGATCCAGATCAGGCAGTTCTTCCTACTTCTATTTTAATTTACTCTCATGCTTCATTTGCAACTCAGTCAGCTGCCTAACAGTGAAATATAGTACTGGCAAACAAGATTGCATCACGAAAAAAAGTTCTTTTGCGATTTTATTGAGGTTTTATTTATAAACCTTCGCCACTTTCTTGCTGCTTTTTTTCTGTGACAAAACTTTCTCTGCCAATTTACTGCACTTTCCAAGATAATCATTCACTGCTTGTTTCAGTTCAATGGAAAATTGTTAGAATGGTTCCTCGTCCAACTTGACACAGTTAATATGTAGTTATTGATATGGGGCACCAGTGAACTATTTAATCATAGTTGATATCAAAGGCAAGTTTCCCTCCCAAACCTACAGGAGTTTTGCCAACTCTGCCAACCCTCCTGCTACAGCAGTTCAGATGAACAAACTATCCCAGGCCAGCAATCATACCATAAACCTTCCTTTGTCACGATAACTATTTGTCCAATGAGCATAGCAAGCCATTAGCTAAGCTTCTTCCTGAAAATGGTATTGCAAATAGTATTATCAATGCCACTGAATGAGGGGAGAAAAAGCCACTTGATGTTTTGGTAGGATCATAAAAATGTTATTCAATGATACTTAAGATGACATTCATTGAAGAAAATTGGAAGGGGACTAACATACTTGCAGGTAGGTTTGCTAGTGCTGCTCCGGTGGGTTTAAACTAGATTTGCAGGGGGAGGGGAACCAGAGTGTTAGAGAAGAAAGTGAGGAGGAAAATGATCATGTGAGGTCTGCAGGTATGGACAGAAATCAAAGGTTTGTACATGATAGTAATGTTCTCGGGTGCATCTATTTCAATGCAAGGAGTATTGTAGGTAAAGCGGATGTGGATTGGCACGTGGGATTACGATGTTATTGCTATTAGTGAGACATGGTTGCAGGAGGGGCAGGACTGGCAGCTTAATGTTCTGGGCTTCCGTTGTTTCAGATGTGATAGAGGGGGAGGGATGAAAGGGGGAGGAGTGGCATTACTGGTCAGGGAACAGATCACAGCTGTGCGTAGACAGGACAGCCTGGAGGGCTCGTCTACAGAGGCCATATGGGTGGAGCTGAGGAACAGGAAAGGTGTGGCCACACTAATAGGGTTGTATTATAGACTGCCCAATAGTCAGAGAGAATTGGAGGAACAAATCTGTAGGGAGATAGCAGACCGATGTAAGAAACAAAGTTGTAATAGTAGGGGATTTTAACTTTCCACATATTGACTGGGACTCCCACACTGCAAAAGGGTTGGATGGCTTGGAATTTGTCAAATGTGTTCAGGAAAGTTTTCTAAATCAGTATACAGAGGTACCAATGAGAGAGAACGCAATACTTGATCTCCTATTAGGGAACCAGGCAGGTCAGATGACAGAAGTATGTGTAGGTGAGCATTTTGGGTCTAGTGACCATAATGCAATTAGTTTCAAGATAATTATGGATAAGGATAGGTCTGGTCCTCAAGTGGATGTTCTAAATTGGAGAAAGGCCAATTTTGTGGAAATGAGAAAGGATCTAGGTAGAGTGGATTGGGATAAGTTATTTTCTGGCAAGGATGTGCTCAGTAAATTGAAAGCCTTCAAAGATGAAATTTTGAAAGTGCAGAGTTTGTATGTTCCTGTCAGGATTAAAGGCAAAGGTAACAACCTTGGTTTTCAAGGGATATTGGTGAACTGGTTAAGAAAAAGAGAGGTATATAGCAGGTATAGGCAACTAGGAACGGATGAGGTACTTGAAGAGTATAGGAAATGTAAGAAAATACTTTATATAAAAAAAAAAAGGAAATCAGGAAGGCAAAAAAGACATGAGGCTGCTTTGGCAGATAATATGAAGGTAAATCCAAAGGGTTTCTACAAGTATATTAAGAGCAAAAGGATAGTAAGAGACAGAATTGGTCCCCTAGAAGATCAGAGTGGTCGTATATGCGTGGAGCCTCAGGAGGTCTTAAACAGTTTTTTTTGCATCAGTATTTACTCAGGAAACTGGCATCGTGAATATGGAAGGAAGGGAAACAAGCATTAGTGTCATGGAACATGTGGAGATTAAAAAGGAGGAGGTACTTGATGCTTTACAGTGAAATAAAGGTAGATAAATCCCCAGGGCCTGACAAGATATATTTCCTTGGACCTTGAGAGAGACTAGTGTAGAAATTGCAGGGGCCCTGGCAGATTTATTTAAAATGTCCTTAGCCACTGGTGCGGTGCCAGAGGACTGGAGGATAGCTCATGTTGTTCCATTGTTTAAGAAAGGCTCTAAGAGTAAACCAGGTAATTACAGGCCAGTGAGCCTGACATCAGTAGTAGGTAAATTATTGGAAGGTGTTCTGAGAGATCGGATATGCAAGTATTTGGATAGCCGAGGGCTAACTAAGGATAGCATGGCTTTGTGCGTGGTAGATCGTGTTTAACAAATCTTGTGGAGTTTTTTGATGAAAGTAAGGCTGTGAATGTTGTCTACATGGACTTTAGTAAGGCCTTTGACAAGGTCCCACATGGGAGGTTAGTTCAGAAGGTTCAGTCAATGGGTATCCATGGAAAGGTTGTAAACTGGATTTGAAATTAGCTGAGTGGGAGAAGACAGAGTGGCTGTTTCTCAGACTGGAGGCCTGTGACTAGTGGTGTGCCTCAGGGATCTGTGTTGGGGCCATTGTTGTTTGTTGTCTATATCAATGATCTAGATGATAATGTGGTAAATTGGATTAGTAAGTTTGCGGATGACACTAAGATTGGAGGTGTTGTGGACAGTGAGGAAGGCTTTCAAAGCTTGCAGAGGGATCTGGACCAAATGGTAAAATGGTCCAGAAAATGGCAGACGGAATTGAATGCAGACAAGTGTGAGGTGTTGCATTTTGGAAGGACAAATCAGGGGAGGACATACACAGTAAATGGTAGGGCACTGAGGAGTGCGGAGGAACAAAGGGATCTGGGAGTTCAGATACATAATTCCCTGAAGGTGACGTCACAGGTAGACAAGGTTGTAAAAAAGGCTTTTGGCATCCTGGCATTTATAAATCAAAGTATTGAGTATAGGAGTTGGAATGTTTTGGTGAGATTGTATAAGTCATTGGTGAGACCAAATTTGGAATATTGTGTGCAGCTCTGGTTGCCGAACTACAGGAAGGATGTCAGTAAGATTGAAAGAGTGCAGAGGAGATTTACTAGAATGTTGCCGAGTCTTCAGGAGTTGAGTTACAGGGAAAGATTGAGCATGTTAGGACTTTATTCCTTGGAGTGGAGAAGAATGAGGAGAGATATGATAGATGTTTACAAAATGATGAGGGGCATAGACAGAGTTAATGCAAGTAGGCTCTTTCCACCTAGATTAGGAGAGATAAGTACGAGAGGATGTGGCTTTAAGGTGAAAGGGGAAAGGTTTAGGGGAAACATTAGAGGGAACTTCTTCACTCAGAGAGTGGTGGGAGTGTGGAATGGGCTGCCATCTGAAGTGGTAAATGCGGGCTCGCTCTTAACTTTTAAGAGTAAATTGGATAGATACATGGACGAGAGGTCTGGAGGGGTATGGGCTGGGGGCAGGCAAATGGGACTAGCAGAATAATGTTTTGGCACGGACTAGAGGGGCCGGATGGCCTGTTTTCTGTGCTGTAGTTTTCTATGGTTCTAAAATGTATCTTCCACACTTCTTTGGAGTCCCTGGCATATATACCACCCAATTATGATTTCCATTACTGTCAGGTATGCGTATAATGGAGAAGACACAAGAGAACTGCAGTTGTTGGACTCTGAAGCAATAAACAATCGCTGGAGGAAGACTGGTGCAGGGTTTCAACCCAAAACATTGATAATTTCTCTCACCACCACCCCCCACCCCTGCCCCAAAACCACAGAAGCTTTTCAACCTGTTGAGTTCCTCCAGAAGATTGTTTCTTGCTGTATAGTGAAGGAATCTGCCTTCACACATGATATCGCCCTACAGGTCCTTTGAATGAATATCAAGTTGCTTGTGTTCCCATCTATGACTCCTGCATGAGAAAGAACATGTATGGAAAATGGACGAGGGCAGCAACATACTCAGATGTGGTGCGCCCTTACTGCCATCCCAAGAGGAAATAATCTGCAAGTCTTGGAGAGGCAAAAAGGCAACTCTGGCAAAGGAAGCCATTACTTTCCTCATTGGGTCTCGAGGAGCTTCCTGCATCTGTTGGTCCCAGATAGGAATGTCCTTCACTGGCCTCAGTGGGCCTCCTGCAACCTCTAGGCGTCAGTGAAGAACTGAAACATTAGCTTCCTTTTGAGCTGGTAAATCCATGGTGTACAAATCCTTCAGACAGGCATCTCATCGATCTGGAGAACCCTGCAGACTGCAATGATAAATTGTGCAAATGGTCAAGTCTTCAGTGAGAAAATATTCTGCTTTAACTGCCCACAAATCTGTCTCCTAGCAGGTTGGTAGGGTTAAATTCAATTTCTTGGTGATACAAGACTTGCTTTGTTCCACAGCAAGTGAACAGACACTGCACCAGTTATCATCAGCTTTGCTTATGGCATAACTTGTGTTCACCTCATTATACAAAAATAATTAACAAGTGATGCTTCCCCACATCACTGGCTTGTCTTGCTCCATTTAAACATGGGAAATTAGAGCTCTCCCTGCACGGCATCTTTCTTGCATCATCTTTTTGTTTCAAAAAATAACTCTAAATGATGGCACCACATCCCTTTGCCTTCATCTGACCTTGCTGTTCTTAGCCACAGCAAAAAAAAAAGTGGCAACAAGGTATTAGAGGCTGGGTATTCTGTAGTGAGTGACTAATTTTCTCACTCCCCAAGCCCATTTCACCAGCTTCAAAGCAGAAATGCATTTTTCCAGACAAGTGCAATTTAAATAGTGCTCAGGAAGCTCAACCCAATTTAGGATAAAGCTGCTGTTTAATCAGCAGCCAATCTTCCCCTGTAAAATTCACTCCCAACTCCACACCACAGTTTGCCGTCTACGCAAACAACAGCTGAACCTAACGCAGCATTGTTGACAGCACATTCTGAACCTAAAACCTCCACTGCCTGAAAGGATAAGAGCAGGACATACAACAACTGAATGTTTCCCTTGAATCCTGATTTAGTGAGAGGGACCTGGAGTGGCTGGTGAACCATATAGCCTGCAGAAGGGATGTGCTTTGTTCAAAGGGCCCCATGAACCTTTGTGGGCTATCCACAAGTGACACTGACAGGTGATTGCCATAGAAGTCTGAGTTAAGAGCAATGTTGCCCACCATGCTGACTTGGGCAGTAGGAGCCACTGCCTCAAGAAGGCAAAAGCCATTATCAAAGATCCTCACCATCCAGGCCATGCCATCTTGCTGCTACCATCGGGCAGGAGGTACCGAAGCCTGAATTCCCACACCACCAGGTTCAAGAACAGCTACTTCCCTTCAACCATCCAGTTCTTGAACCAACTAGCACAACACTAATCACTACTTCAGTATAGCAACACTATGATCACTTTGGGAGGGAAGGGTTAAATAGATCTTATAGCAGGATAAAATGTCAGCACAACATTGTGGGCCGAAAGGCCTGTACTGTGCAGTGATATTCTATGTTTTGATCACTTTGCACTAAAACGGACTTGGTGTTTATTTGTTCTTGTAAAAATTGTGCGTAATTAATGTTTAATTTGTTTTTTTATGAATGCTGCCTATACAATGCTATGTGCCTGTGATGCTGCTGCAAGTAAGTTTTGCATTGCACCTGTGCATACATGTACTTGTGCATATGACAATAAACATTGATATCTATTGCCTGTCCTTCACTTCCAATGAGGTGACAATCCCAGATTAACAAGACTGCAGGAGTACTTTTACCACACAAACTGCTGAATTTCAAAAAGGCACCTTCTCAAGGACATGTTGATAGTCAGTATGGACTCAATGGGCTGAAGGGTCCATTTCCATGCCGTATCCCTCTATGATTTTGTAACCAGAATTGAGGTGATCTGATTGGGATTAGAATAAAGAACATTGTGCCTCTCCTTCAAAGAGACACATTAAGCTGGGCTTCATACGGGCTCCCATTGCAAGATGGTTTAGAGGAATTAATTGGAGTGGAAGGAGAAGTAGTTCATTGTGAAATCAAACTCAGCTCAGCAGAGAAGGGTGGGGGTGAAAGGGAGTTGCTTAGGTCTCTGTTTAAAGATGTAATGGGGCCCTCAGGTTGTTCAGGCAGGGAATGGAGATGTGGGGAGAATGGACATCCTGAGTTTAATGTGAGATTGTTAGATCCAGGAAACTGTACACCACTAATGTACTGGAGGGCATTGGAAGAGTTTTGGTTATAGTGGGGAAGAGACTGAAACAGTGAAGGTAAATAGGGTTGTGAAAGAAACAAGTAATTCTAAAGAACAATAACAAGATGAAAGAAAGGTTCCAACAGTCAGTGCTGTTTGTGGATGTTGAGCAGATGTCCATGACTGGGGGACAGATTGGAGGCAAAAAGAAAGAATCTCCAGAGGAGATAAAGTCACTGATAGTCTGAGAAGTGTTGATTTGATGCTAGGTGGTTTGGTTAACAGAGGTATGAGTTGGCCTTTATCTTTGCAAGATAAGGGTCAGTTCATCAAGCAGCAATGTTTTCACCTTCTTCTGCAGGCTTAATGATAATGTATGGTTTGAAGTTTAGGGAACTGAGTTCTGCCAGTTCTATGGATGGTAGCTTGGAGTAAGCAAGTAGAGCATGCCCACTGAAATGGTCAGTGAAGTGTCAGCTGTTCACAATGAAAAGGTTGAGAGGTAAGAGGTCAGAAAAGAGTCCAGGTGTTAAAGAATTTTGAGGGTCAATCTGCTCTATGGTTGAAAATCTCCTGGCCAAAGATGGAGGTCTTGAAAGAAGAGCTTGATGTGATGTTTAGCCCAACATTAGTGGAAGTGTGGACTGAAAGAATTAAGTGGTTATCCCTGCTGAGGGATTCAGAGAGCTGATGGACATAGTGTATACCTATCAAAAGTAGGGTGGGCAGTTAGAAATGAAGATGGAAAAGAAAAAAGTCCTGGGCACCTTGATATCTAAGAGTTGTTGGGGTTTGCAATCCTTGACCCTCTGAAAGGGAGAATAAAATGTTCTTGTAGAAGTACAAGATGATGCAAAGGATGGAAATGCAGTCCAGGGCAGTGAGTATGAAAGTGATGCTGAGATCCAGAGCATGCACACACTGAAATATCTGTAATGACCAATAGCTTCAAAACATGAAAGGCATTATTTCTATTGGAATCCTTTGCATTTACAGAGTACATTTTCAGTAAGCCATGGTTCGATGGATGGATCTCGTCTTCATGTTCTGCAGAGTAGAGCTTAACAATTCAGTCTGGACTAGGTCATTAAGGAAAAGAGCTCTGTCTATGAAAGCCAAGTTTGCTAGATACCTGATCAAAGACGAGAAGGGAAGCAGAAAACAGTGAAGGTGAACAGGATGAAAGAAATCCTGTTGAAAAGTAAAGTAGAAGTTTTTCAGTGTGAGTACTCTGAGAAGAGGTAATGAATTAAACAACAAAACAAAAAAAAAGCACTGTGGATGCTGCAAACCTGAAATAACAGCAGAAACTGATAAATACTCAAATCAAATATAATCACATGTTTTTCTATTACGTAAGCCAGAGACTTGTCAATAAAATCAATGAAAAGATGTGAAGGTGCCTGTGCTTGAAAACGAGCTACAGAATAAACTTTCCTGAAAAGGATAGAGCTTGACAGTTCAAGTACTGTATATCCACCATTTGGGTGTAATGTTTATTACTGACAAAAACCAACTCATGGCATACTTTAAGTTTCATTTCTTCAGATTTCAACTATTGAGGATTTTTTAAAAATAAAATTTAATTTCTTTACAATGAAATACATAAAAACATAGGAAATGAGGAGCAGGAGTAGGTCCTTGGCCCTTCAAGCCACCTTTGTCAATCATCAAACTCATGATTGATCTTTTACCTCAGCTCTATTTCCCTGCACATTTGGTCCATTAAATCTATGCCAGTTCATGGAGCAATCTCATCAATCTCTTTCTCTCACTCATTTCCCTGCACCCTATTACCTCTCACATGCCAGCTAACTCCCCCTAATTCTTCTACCACCCACCGATACAAGAGGCAATTCACGGTGTCCAATTAACCTACCAACTGGCACGTCTTTGGGACGTGAGAAGAAACCAGAGCATCCAGGGGAAACCAAGGTGGTCACAGGGAGAATGTGCAAACTCGACACAGACTGCAGCTGAGGACAGGATTGAACCTGAGTTGCAGGAGCTGTGAGGCTGCAGCACTCCCTGCTGTGTGACTGAGCTGTGCTATCCCCATATCCCCCAATTCCTTTAATATCCAGAAATCTATTGATAGCTGTTGAGTGAACTCAATGTCTGAGCCTGCACAGTTTTCTGCGGTAGAGAATTTCAAAGTTCCACTCCACCCTGCATGAGAACTTTCTGTTCATCTCCATCCTGAATGGTCTACCTGTTATTCTGAGACAGTGAGCCCTGGATTTTTTTTCTATGTATTTTCTTTCTGCCTTTATCTGTCTATCATATCCATTACTTCCTCTCACTATTTCACTTTTGGTGCATAACTTGGCATCGAACTAGATTAGTTTAGTTTATTGTCATATACACCAGGGTGCAATGAAATTCCTTGTTCACATAAAACTCGCAGAGTAAACAATAAATACAACCAGAGCAAAACAACAGAATGGTGAAAAATTTACTGCAATCTGAAGTAGTGCAAAAAGAATACTGAAGTGACATTAGCGAGAGACGTAGAATTAAGATTCCTAGAACATGGCAGCACTACCGGAAAGGGGATGTGAAAGAGGTGATTGGTTCAGAAGTCTGATAGCAGTGGGGAAAAATCTGTTCTTCAGTCTGGATGCCCAGGCATTCAAGCTCCTGTATCTTCTCCCAGAAGGTAGATGAGAGAAAAGGAAATGGCCAGGGTGGTAATCATCCTTGAAACTAAATATCCGAACTGACACTTCTGGTTTAGACTCTGGCTCGTTAAAAATTCTTCCGTCTGGTTAAGGTGACTCAGAGTTGCTTGACCATTTCCTTCAAGTTCCCATTCCCCTGTGGAGGGCACTCTTTTGGATTTCTAATCACTGTAATTTCCAGTCTGTAAGGGCAAGTGTAAATATAATTAATGACTTGTGCAGTTTGTTTGCAGCAATATTCAGGCTATTGACTCTTGGCACGATCTTCCGTAAAATTTGTTAGCTAATATGGGTCTATCTTTGAATGAAAGTATTGGATGAAAACTGATACATTTTCCCAGTTCATTAGTTATCTGTCCATACAAAATGAATGCTTAGAGAGAGTGTATAGTTATGGAGCAATGCATGAATAAGAATTGCAAGTATTACCCAAGTGCATCACTTTGCCTTTCTTCAGTATTTGAAAGCTTTAGGGAAAAATATGCCCACAGGCAGATTCTGCCAGCATTTCCTTGGTTCCTTCCCACACTTTCTCCAAACAATTATATTATTTCCATATTATTTAATATTACACAACTAACCCTTTTTCAATGAATGCTCAATAATAAAAAAAAATCAGAGCTTTAAGGAACTGCACACCATCAGGTCACACTGTTAATCTGTGTGAAGAAAATACAAAACAAAATAGCCAGAGTCCTCTTAAAAATAAGTGGACTTTTTTTTTGATCTCCTCATGAGCAGGGCAGGCACGGTAGTGTAGCAGTTAGTGTAATGCTTTACAGCACCAGTGACCTGGGTTCAATTCCGGCCACTGTCTGTAAGGAGTTTGTACATTATTCCCGTGACTGCCTGGGTTTCTTCCAGGTGCTCCGGTTTCCTCCCACTTTCCAAAGATGTACAGGTTAGGAAGTTGTGGGCATGCTATGTTGGTTCTGGAAGCGTGGCAACACTTGCGGGCGGCCCCCAGAACACTCTACACAACAAAAGATGCATTTCACTATGTGTTTCGACGTACATGTGACTAATAAAGATATCTGATCTTATCATTGCTTCATTAGATATAGTATGATAAATTCAGATGCAACTATCTTGAAGGGTTCATGGGTTTCCATTGTTAGCGCCTGATCAACACATTAGCAGGAAGGTCTCAGTTCCTATCCTTGGTCTATGCTAAGTTGGCTAGCATGTGAGTAAGTGTCTCTGTAATTGGCATCAGTATCTCTATTTTAGGATGGAGAAATTGGCCAAGTTCTGTTATTGCTATGCCAAATGAGAATCTGCAGATGCTGGATATCTGAAATACAAACTGAAAATACTTGGGCAGCATCTGTGGGGAGAAAAAAATGGTTAAAGTTTTGGGTTGATTACTTTCATCAGAAATGGAAAAGTGGAAAAAGTTTTAAGTTGAGCCCGTTACCTGCCACTTTATTTCACAATCGTACTCCCATTCCAGCCTCTCTTTGGCCTCGAGGTTCCAACAACAAAGAACCAGCAACTTATCTTCCATCAAGGCAACAATTTCAGATAAACAGCCTTTCTTCTTTGTGTTCGAACTGGCCAATTCTAGTGTAAATTTATCTACCCGTAAAGTTAACTTAATTGTAGTATCTCCTGTATTCCTTATTGTTTCACATTTCCATCAGCTGCTGTGTTCTGCATCTCTCAGTTCCAGTATGTTTTTTCCTGACACTGTTGTCATTCATCTCCTGATATTTATATTTCTCCAGCTGTGCATTCTTCACTCTCTCAGATGGCATTGTGTCACCTGAACAATTTTGGTGCCCTCCCTATCACACACACACTCTCTTTGTTCTCTCCACCTCTTTTCCCTTCTGTAACATAAAATCTGCTTGCTTACTCACTTTTCCAATTCTGATGGAAGGACATAAACCTGAAATATAAACCCTTTTTCTCTTCCCGTATATGCTACCTGACCTACTGAGTATTTCCATCATATTCTGTTTTTATTACTATCATTGTTAAACTAACTCTGCAAAGGCATACACACGGAGGAAAATAGAATAGAAAGCTGCAGTCACTGGAAATGCAAAATAAACACAAAAACTGCCAGAAACACTCAGCAGGTCAGGCGGTGTCTCTGAAAAAGGGTTAATGTTTCAGTGTCTGGACCTCTCATCGGTTCCAATGAAGTGTCCCAGCTCTGCATTCACTGTTCCTCTTTCTGAAGATGTTGTCTGACTTGCCTGAATTGGGTTACAATGAAGACTGGCCAAACTCAGGTGACTTCAACACACACACACACACACACACACACACACACACACACACACTCCTGCTGTTTCCTTTATCCTGATAATAGTACTCACCAAAAATTTCTATTTTATATCATTATATTGTTCAAACTACCATGTATCCTTCTTATTTCTAATTCAGTTCCCTAAGATAGTTGGGTGTGTGATGAGAGGGAAGTGAATAGATCACAAATCTTGAAGGGCGATTGAGGCCTGGACTGTTGGTCATTCCTGTTACCTCGATTACCTGTTTATCTTCCATCTCCCATTCTGGAAGATCAAGTAACATTAATTATTTATTTTACTCCTGTTGGTGATGTAACATAAATGTTTAAATTTTAGAAACCACTTTTAATTATTTTTTTCCTTGCATAGCTATGGATGAGAACATAAAAGGAATAAACCAATAAAAATATTGTTTTATACAGAGGCAGATGCTTGAAAGTACACAAGCTCATAATATTCAATATACTTGACTGTGCTTTATTTGCTGAACTCTCCTTAGGGAATTAATAAAAACATCACAATTAGCCTCAGTATCTCCAGCTTAGAGCGTGGTCAGGTATTTCACACATTATCACCTTACACAGCCTGTATGCAGAAGTTGTGTGAATGCATGACTGAAATGCCTTCCACACTCGTATATAAGTAGCGAACCACTGAAGCTCAAACATCTGTAGTGAGTGCACAGAGCAAATACTGGAATGCCACCAGAAGATACACAACCATCACACATTCCTTGTGGGCTGGTGATGCTCAGAATGTCCAGTGCTAGTGAGATGATGCAACCCCTTTAAAGGAAGGAACCACAGAATTAATGCCTCACTGTTGGTACCTCAGTTTGGTAGCAGATATTATTGTCTTGAAATTATTGGTCTGAATATATGTATATAGAATCTGCTTCTGGGTGTGGCATTTAAATCCAAATTCACAACTAATTAGTTATTCAGCAGAAATCCCTGAATGGAGTAGAAATCAACTCCATCTTACAGTGCTCACGTATTTATCCAAATTATAGTTTGATTGAATGAACCACTTCTATTGTTAATCTTTCAGTTGCAATAGGCTGAGTCCTAAGGACATGCTCCCAAAGCTATATTATAATTTTTCTGTTTGTGACTTGGAGCAGAATTAGAAATGGATGCTCATGCATTGGACGTGTAGGATGAAGATAAAAGTTTGTCTAGTCATGCTGTACAGGACTCACTGTTTCATCCTTTATACTAATGCTCCCTTTGAAAGAATTTTCAGTATGATCAAAAAAACAACATAGAATACATTGTGCATTGGCAATTGTAGGTTCCTCATTTGACTGTTTGTATATTAACCAGATGTTCTGCAGCCTTTAAATACAAGTTTTTCTTTAATGCAATTTGGGATTGACCTTTTTTTCCCTCTCTGCATTGTGCCGGTTCCCATTGGTTTATTCAGTATCTATTTGGTTCTCTAACCCTGTTTCCTTCAGTGGAAGGATTCATCAAAGACTGCAAAGAATCTGGAATCAGTAACAGTTAAAAACTAAAGTTTTGCAATAGGGAATTATAACAATAGACATGGCCTTAATTTTATTGGACAACCCTCCTTAAATTGCTACTTTTATAAGAGGTTCAATTGCCTTTAGAATTGAAGAATGCACAGTATATACTTAAACTTTGGCCAATTCAGCAAGCTCTTTGTGTCTATTTTATTACGTTGACATATGGTCAAGGCAGCGTAAGTGCCAGAGGGAGAAATGAAAAGGCCAGTTTTATTTTGAGGAACATCGGATCAGTTTTGGTCAAGAGAAATCCTCTTACAAGGTGGATGCAGCATTTTCTCTCGAGACAAAACCCAACCCATTCTAGGCAATTACTTCAAATGGCAAATTAAATGAGAATTCAAGCCAATAGTGACTGATGATATTGTACGTAATTTTGTTTGAATTGTACACCAATTAAATTTGTTGAAGTATACATCATCAAGAATATTAATACTAGTTGGAAGGCTCTTTGTGCACTCAGTTAAATAGTTTAATCTCTCATAAAAATGAACAAATTAATTTAAGATATTTATGTCTGTCAAATGTTTGCACTTCTGTCATGTTCTTCACATGAAGGATGTCTTCTCAGAGTATGGGAGACTGAAGCAGAAAAGAAGGGTCAGGAAGGGAAAAATAGTGAAGCTGAGGAAGGTTCTACTGAAAGGAAAACAGAAAATGCTGGAAACACTCGGCAGGACATGGCAGCATCTGTGGAAGGAGAAACTGAAAGAAAATAGTTTTCAAAATATATTGACAATCATGCAGGTAAACTATAATTAGGCAAGGGGATTTCAGAAGAAAATTCCAAAACACAGAGGATTTATCATTAGTGGAACATGGAATGAGGGACACATAAGCAGTGGAAAGGGTGCTGGAATATATGAAAGTCAGACTTTGAAACCGGTGAGGATGTGAAAGATATGAAAGCAAGGGACATCTTGAGTTTAAATCGTTGGAGATAGACGAGCATGATGTGGTTGAATTTGTGGGGTCAGTGGATGACATTGCGGGCCATAATAACGTAATGAATCATAATTTGTGTGGAGAGCAATCAGGAAAGTGATTTGGAGATTTTGATCTCAAGTTTTGTGATAGGGCATGGATAAGAATTTCAGAAGTCATAGAGGCAAAATAACAAGATGACCGACACTCAAGCGTGGGAGAGGAGAAATAAAAATAAATAGAATTCCATGGTTCAATGAATAGATAATATTTAAATAGGAAGTATAAAACTATGGTGGTAAAGGCTGAAGAAAATGAAGAGTATAAAGTGTGATAGGGAAACAAAAAGAGAAAGGATAATGAATATAAACAGAACCAGTAGATAATGCTAGAGGAAATAGTAAGGATTCTGTTAGCTTACTTAAAAGAAATGTTTTAGAGGGGATAAAGCCATTAGGAATGAAAGTGGAATGTCTGTTGTGGAAGATGAAGATATTAGCATGGAAACTCTCCATCTGTAACAGCTGTACATGCACTATAAAGCAGCATTTTCATGTTCTGCTTCTGAAATTTGCTTGCACTGTGGTCAATACAGCCGAGGTTGACCCCCTACAGGTTAGCTGGTATTGCCACTGGTGCGCTTTAACCCGTGAGAAAAGGATATGTGCCAGTGAGTGCCATACGATGCACTTGTGTGGTGTCATAGCCAAGGCTAAATAGCCAGCAGTAGGTGCAAGTTTTGAGAAAAGATTGTGAGGTTTATATCAGATCATTTGTTAGAAGGCTGAGGTGAAAGTTGCATTTGATTGCTGATTTACAGACTTTGACAGGTGAGTAGTGGACATCCCCAGCATCAAGTCTCAGATCACACAACCAGCTCTGATGACCAGGCCACATTATCTGTCTACCTGATATCAGATTCTGAAAATAAACACTTTACTCACAGCTTCATCTTGGAAAGTGATTTCCAGGAGGACAGAGGAAATACTTCAGGAGCATTCAGAAAGTATCCTCAAAAAAAAAGCATTGGTTCAAGACTGCTCAAACCAGCAGAAGAAGGGACAGGAAGGCACAAAGCACTTAGTGTCTTGCCGATGGGGGCGATATGGAAATTCGGCATTTCCCCAATAACCTTCATCAATTTTTACAGCTGCATCATAGAAAGCATCGTCTATCCGGATGCATCATAGCTTGGTATGACAACTGCTCAACCCAAGATGGCAAGAAATTGCAGAGAATTGTGGACACAGTCCAGTCTATTCACAAAAACCAGCTTCCTCTGCATTGACTCTGTCTATACTTTTCTTCTGCCTTGGGAAAATAACCAACATAATGGAAAAACCCCTCTCACTCTGGTCGTTCTCTCTCCTCCCCCTCTTCCATTGGACAGAAGATACAAAAACTTGAGAACACATGATACCAGGCTCAAGAACAGCTTCTATTCTGCTGTTAGAAGACTTTTGAATGGACTTCTCATACGATGAACTCTTGATCCCTCAGTTTACCTCGTCATGGCCCTTGCAACTTATTTGTCTACCTGCATCTGCAGTTTCCCCGTAACTGTAACCTATATTCTGCATTCTGTTTTTTTTCCTTTTTTACTACCTCAGTGTACATACAAAATAAAGCTTTTCACTGTATCTCAGTACATTGGTTTATTATCGTCCCTTGTACCAAGGTACAGTGAAAAACTTGTCTTGCATACCGTTCATACAGATCAAATCATTACACAGTGCATTGAGGTAGTACGGGGTAAAAAACAATAACAGAATGCAGAGTAAAGTGTCACAGCTACAGAGGAAGTACAGTGCAGGTAGACAATAAGGTGCAAGGTCATAACAAGGTAGGTTGTGAGGTCAAGAGTCCATCTCATCATATAAGGGAACCATTCAATTGTCTTATCACAGTGGAGTAGAAGCTGTCCTTGAGCCTGGTGGTATGTTCCTTCAGGCTCCTGCATCTTCTGCCTGATGGGAGAGGAGCGAAGAGAGAATGACCTGGGTGGGTGGAGTCTTTGATTATGTTGGCTGCTTCACCAAGGCCGCGAGAGGTATAGACAGAGTCCATGGAGGGGAGGCTGGCTTCTGTGATGTGCTGGGCTGTGTCCACAACTCTGCATTTTCTTACAGTCCTGGGCAGAGCAGTTGCCATTACCAAGCCATGATGCATCCAGATAGGATGCTTTCTATGGTGCATTGATAAAAGTTGGTGAGTGTCAAAGGGGACGTGCCAAATTTCTTTAGCCTCCTGAGGAAGTAGAGGCGCTGATGAGCTTTCTTGGCTGTGGCGTCTACATGGTTGGACCTGGACATGCTATGGGTGATATTCACTCCTAGGAACTTGAAGCTGTCAACCCTCTTGACCTCAGCACCGTTGATGTAGACAGGTGCATGTGCACTACCCCCTCTCCTGAAGTCAATGACCAGCTCTTTTGTTTTGCTGACATTGAGGGAAAGGTTGTTGTCATGACACCATGTCACTAAGCTCTCTGTCTCCTTCCTGTACTCCGACTCATTGTTATCTGAGATACGGCCCACTACTGTGGCATCAGCTGCAAACTAGTAGATGGAGTTAGAGCAGAATCTGGCCACGCAGTGCTGAGTATATAGGGAGTAGAGGGCTGAGGACGCAGCCTTGTGGGGCAACAGTGATGGGCATAATGGTGCTGCAGGTATTGCTGCCTATCCTCGCTGATTGCGGTCTGTCGGTCAGAAAGTCAAGGATTCAGTTGCAGAGGGAGGTGTTGAGTCCCAGGTCTCGGAGTTTGGTGATGACAATAGTAAACCAATTGCCAACTATTTACCCATCAACCCCCCCCCACCCCCACTGTGCAGCTCCACTAATGACAGAGAGTATGGATCCTTCTTATTTATCACCTCAGAACCCATAGATCTGGAGTGGAAACAAGTCATCCTCACCCCTGAGGAACTGTCCAAGGAGGAGGAATGTGATGCTCAGAGTAGTGTGTGAGGCTGGTGGTGGTGGTGCCCAGACCCCTGTCCAGGTCTAGAGGTGCAGTAGGTGGAATAAAGCATTTTAAAAACCATTCACTGGGCCCAACCCCACATGGGTGGTTGTTGATCTTCTTGCAACACTGTGCTCAGGTTTTTGAGGCTTGATCTCTGCCATCTACTGCCACAGCAGTTTTTCCCCATGACCTGTGGAATATTGTTGTGAGATCCTTCTGGACCTTGCAGGACCTTACCACTACCTCCTCCACAGGCTGCAGAAGATCTTGCAGCCAGCTCTCTGCCCAGTTGTTCCATCCTCTAGTGCCTGCCAGCTCAAAAAAAGTTCCCTTAAGAAATGCAGGCTGGTTCAGTTACTGGTGTCAGTCTCTCATGATGTTGTCCTCCTGCCAAGGTATGCAGTTACTCAATACAGCACTTACCATTAGAAGTACATATCATTTACCAAGCAGCACCAAGGTGGCAATGTGGCCTGTATCAGGTTCAACAGGCAAGGGTTAATCATGCATCGTAATCATCCCTGTGTGTCATTTTGGTCACTCCATTACAGGAAGGATGTGGAAGCTTAGAGAGGGTGCAGAAGTGGTTTACCAGGATGCTGCCTGTGTTAGAGGGTATTAACTATAAGAAGAGGTTCGGCAAACCTAAATTGGAGGGTCAGAAACTGAGGGGAGACCCGATTGAAGTTTATAAAATTATGAGAGGGACGGATAGCCAGAATCTTTTTCCCAGGGTAGAAATGTCACATACTAGAGGACATGCATATAAGGTGAGAGAGGGAAAGTTTAAAGGAGATATGAGGAGCAAGTTCTTTCACACAGAGTGCTGGGTGCCTGGAATGGGCTGCCGGGGGAGTGGTGGAAGCACACACAATTGTATCATTTAAGAGGCTTTTTGATAGACATAAATATCCATGGAAGAGAGGGATATGGTCATATGCAGGCAGAAGAGATTTAGTTTAATTTGGCATCGTGGTTGGCAGAGACATAGTGGGACAAAGGGCCTGTCCCTGTTTTATTGTTTTATGTTCTAATCCATGCACACACTTTTGGGAATTGGTCCTCAATAACTGAACCTTTTGGTATCTTTGGATTCTTTTTATTTGAGTGAAATGAGATGCTGGGCTATTTTTATTTTCTATGGGATTATTCTCAAAAGATTAACATAAACGTGTTCAATACACTAATCTTCAAATTAGTTACTTACATCACCTGCAGTTCAAGACCAGTCCAGCGTTTCACCCCATGGACATGTATGTGTTTTATTTTTAATCACCTTGGATTAGTGCCCTTTCAGATAGTTGAACTGCTACATGTTGAGCAGAAAGGTTTTCTTTTAGTTGCGAAGAAATTTTAAATCCATGGGCCTTGGGCAGTCAAGGGAAGAGGCATCAGGGAGATGTGTTTCCTCATTCAAAAGAAATGGTGTTTCTGAGAGTTTTTCCAGCCCAAGAGTCAGGCTGGTGGAATTAGATGTATAACGCATCACTGGAATAATTCTGTGGAAATTATCCTTGCAATAATTTATGTAACAGCATGTAAACATTTGCAGTCATACGAGGGAAAAATGGAGCTCAACACGGGATTGAAAAAGTTCATTCAACAGTCCAATTCTGCATGGTGAGCACAGTTATTTGAATAGTAGGGAATCTGAATTATGCATTTCCATATAAATGGAATCCATCCCAGTTCAGAGCCATCTACCATGAGACTTGAGAAGCTGATATTTATTCTCAGGTACCTGAGAAGCTGATGTTTATTTTACATAGAACATAGAACAGGACAGCACAATACAGGCCCTTTGGCCCTCAATGTTGTGCCGACCTTTAAACCTCGCCTTAGACTATCTAACCCCTTCCTCCCACATATCCCTCTATTTTAAATTCTTCCGTATGCTCATCTGGTAATCTCTTGAATTTGACCAATGTACCTTCCTCCACCACTGCCCCAGGCAGTGCATTCCATGCACCAACCACCCTCTGGGTAAAAAACCTTCCTCTGATATCTCCCTTGAACTTCCCACCCATTACTTTAAAGCCATGCCCTCTTGTATTGAGCATTGGTGCCCTGGGAAAGAGGCTCTGGCTGTCCACTCTATCTATTCCTCTGAATATTTTGTACACCTCTATTATGTCTCCTCTCATCCTCCTCTCCAAAGAGTAAAGTTCTAGCTCCCTTAGTCTCTCCTCATAATGCATTCTCTCTAAACCAGGCAGCATCCTGGTAAATCTCCTCTGCACCCTTTCCAACGCTTCCACATCCTTCCTATAATGAGGCGATCAGAACTGGATACAGTACTCTAAGTGTGGTCTAACCAGAGTTTTACAGAGCTGCATCATTACCTCGTGGCTCTTAAACTCGATCCCTCGACTTATGAAAGCTAACATCCCATAAGCTTTCTTAACTACCCTATCCACCTGTGAGGCAACTTTCAGAGATCTGTGGATATGGACCCCCAGATCCCTCTGCTCCTCCACACTACCCAGAATCCTGCCATTAACCTTGTACTCTGCCTTGGAGTTTGTCCTTCCAAAGTGTACCACCTCACACTTCTCCGGATTGAACTCCATCTGCCACTTCTCAGCCCAGCTCTGCATCCTATCAATGTCCCTCTGCAATCTTCGACAATCCTCTACACTATCCACAACACCACCAACCTTTGTGTCATCTGTAAACTTGCTAACCCACCCTTCTACCCCCTCATCCAAGTCATTAATAAAATTCACTTAAAGCTGAGGTCCCAGAGTTGATCCTTGTGGGACACCACTAGTCACAGCCCTCCAATCTGAATGCACTCCCTCCACCACAACTCTCTGCTTTCTACAGGCAAGTCAATTCTGAATCCACATGGCAAAGCTTCCCTGGATCCCTTGCCCTCTGACTTTCTGAAGAAGCCTACCATGTGGAACCTTGTCAAATGCCTTACTAAAATCCATGTGGACCACATCCACTGCACTACCCTCATCAATCTGTCTGGTCACCTTTTCAAAGAACACTATCAGGTTTGTGAGACATAATCTGCCCATCACAAAGCCATGCTGGCTGTCCCTGATCAGACCACGATTCTCCAAATGCCCATAGATCCTATCTCTAAGAATCCTTTCCAACAGCTTGCCCACCACAGACATAAGGCTCACTGGTCTACAATTCCCTGGACTATCCCTCTACCTTTTTTTGAATAAGGGGACAACATTTGCCACGCTCCAATCCTCTGGTACCATTCCCGTGGACAATGAGGACTTAAAGATCCTAGCCAAAGGCTCAGCAATCTCTTCCCTTGCCTCGCGGAGCAGCCTGGGGAATATTCTGTCAGGCCCCCGGGACTTATCTGTCCTAATATTTTCTAACAGCTCTAACACATCCTCTCTTGATGTCAACATGCTCTAGAACAATACCTTTACCAACACTGCCCTCAGCGTCATCAAGGCCCCTCTCCTTGGTGAATACTGAAGAGAAGTATTCATTGAGGACCTCAACCACTTCCACAGCTTCCAGGCACAGCTTCCCACCTTTATCCCTAATCAGTCCTACCTTTACTCCCATCATCCTTCTGCTCTTCACATAAGTGAAAAATGCCTTAGGGTTTTCCTTAACCTTACTCACCAAGGCCTTTTCATGTCCCCATTTTCATGCTACAAGAGGAAAATTCCAACCATTTCATTTAGATAAATTCAGGCAAGAAAGTTAAATCTGAGTTAATTTAATTTTGCAATTATTATTCTGTTATCTAAATCTCTAAATCTCTTTAATCATACTGTGGAACTGTAAGGTATTGCAGACTGATTCAAGTAATACCACAATAGTTTTAATTATGAACTAAGTATCTGCATGAATATGCTTTCTCTCTTTGGACTTCCAGTAATTTAATGGGAAGATCAACTGCAAATCCACCGATAACAGACTTCATTTACTTTACAGTTTGACTTTACCCATCAGGATAATTTTGTTCTCCTGTTCAGTTCCTCTGTATATCCTGTTCTTGATCATAAGTCCCTGTGTCTTGTACGAAATTAACTTAACTCCACTCTGTAATTTTCTGTTGCTACAAGAGGGAAATTCCAACCATTTCATTTGGATAAATCTAGGCAAAGAAGGTTAAATCTGAGGTAATTTAATCATTTCAAACCTGATCCCTGTGGCATTGAGCCAGAACACAGTCTCTGGATAAAGGGTAAGGCACTCAGGACTAAAAGGAGAAATATCTTCATTCCGAGGACAGTGAACCTTAAGAATTCTCTACCACAGAGGCTGTGAAGGTCAAATTGCTCAATATGCTTAAGGGGATAAGTAGACTTCTGGACACGAAAGGCATCAAAGGGCATGGGACAGGACAAGAATATGGTATTGAGGTAGAAGACATTTGCCTATTCCTATTTTTTTCCAAATTTCTGTGTTTAGTTTTCAAATTCCGGGGTAAAATGGGACTAAACCATACTAATTTGCAGATTGATCCTAATATCTGGTGGCTTTGCTTCCACCATTCTAGGTGTCCCATCAGTGTGTGAATGATTTCATGGTTCCCATGTTTCAGGATTCTTCTGCGAAATGTGTGAAAAAGACCTTCACTTTGCTTATTGCAGTTGGTTCATTCTATTATGCAGGGTCTGAAGTAACAAGCCTTTAAAGCACAGCCAGAACCTGCTGCAAAAATTAGAGAAACAGATTTAATAAAAATCTCCTATGGCTCTACCGCTGCTGTTTGCTTTCAGTTCTGATACAATTTATTCTGACCCCCTCCAATGAACCCATCCAGACCTTGGGTAAAATCTGTTGTTGACAAGGCTGTGGACCTCACTTTGATCTCCATGATCAAACAGGGTTAATCCTGGGGACACAATGGATGGTGATAGAATATAGAACAATAGAGAACAGGAACAGGCCCTTTGGCTCCCAATGTCTGCACTGAACATGATGCCAAATTAAACTCAATCTCTTCTGCCTGGACATGATCCTTATCACTCTATTCTCTGCATATTCATGTGTCTATCTAAAAGCCTCTTAAATACCACTATCTGCTTCTACCACTCCCCCTGGCAGCCTGTTCCAGGCACCTACAACTCTCCGTGTAAAAAAAAACTTGGTCTGTATGTCTCTTTTAAACTTTCCCCCTATTACCTTTTATGTATGTCCTCTAGTATTTGACACTTTTACCCGGGAAAGAGATTCTGACTGTCTACCCTATCTCTGCCTCTCATAATTTTATAAAACTCTAAGATATCTTTATTAGTCACATGTACATCAAAACGCACAGTGAAATACATCTTTTGCATAGAGTGTTCTGGGGGCAGCCCGCAAGTGTCGCCATGCTTCCAGCGCCAACATAGCATGTCTACAACTTCCTAACCCGTACGTCTTTGGAATGTGGGAGGAAACCAGAGCACCTGGAGGAAACCCACACAGACATGGGGAGAATGTACAAACTCCTTACAGACAGTGGCCGGAATTGAACCCAGGTCGCTGGCGCTGTAATAGCGTTCCCCTAACCGCTACACTACCATGCCCCTCAGCCTCAGACACTCTGGAGAAAACAACCCAAGTTTGTCCAACTTCTCCCGATAGTTCATGCCCTCTAATCCAGGCACCATCTTGGTAAACCTTTTCTGCATCCTTTCCAAAGCCTCCACGTCCTTCCTGCGATGGGGCGGCCAGAACTGCACACAGTGCTCCGAGTGCGGCCTGACCAAAGTTTTATCTAGCTGCAACATGACTTCCTAACTTTAATACTCAGTGCCCTGACCAGTGAATGCACGCATGCCATATGCCACCTTTAACACCCTATCTACTTCTGTGCCCACTTTCAGGGAGCTATGGACTTGGACCCCAAGTACATCCCCATACGTCAGTGCTATTAAGGACCCTGCCACCCACTGTACACTTTCCCCTTACATATGACCTCCCAAAGTTCAACACCTCACGCTTGCACAGATTAAACTCCATCTGCTATTTCTTCCCTCTATATCTGTAACTGATCTATATCCTGCTGCATCCTCTAACAACCTTCTTCACTGTCCGCAACTCGACAAATTTTTATGTTGTCTGCAAACTTACTAACCCACCCATCTACATTTTCAAGCAACAGAGGCCCCAGCACAGATCCCCACAGAACACCACTGGTTACAGAGCTCCAGCCAGAATGATACCCTTCCACCACTACCCTCTGTCTCCTTTGGACAAGCCAATTCTGAATCCAAGCTACCAAGTCACGGTGGATCTCATGCATCTTAATCTTCTGGATCAGCCTACCATCAGGGACTTTGAATACCTTACTAAAGTCTATGTAGACAAAATCCACTGCCATATCCTTGACAATCACCTTTGTCACCTCCTCAAAAAACTTGATCAAGTTTGTAAGACGTGACCTGCCCTGCACAGAGCCATATTGACTGCTCCTAATCAGACCATGCTTGTCCAAATGCGCATAAATCCTTTCCCTAAGAATCCTCCCTCCAGCTTCCCTAATACTGATATGAGGTTCACTGGCCTACAATTTCCTGGATTATCCCTATTTTCCTTTATTGAAAAAAAGGAACAACATTGGTTCCTCTCCAGTCCTCCAGGACCTCTCCTATTGCTAGTATGATACAAAATCTTTGTCAAGGCCCTAGCAATCTCCTCTCTTGCCTCTTTCAATAACCTGGGATATATCCCGTCAAGCCTTGGGAATTTATCCACCTTAATGCACTTCAAGAGACCCAACACCACCACCACCTTGATCTCAAAATGCTCTAGCATGTTATCATGCCCCACATTAATCTTGCTATCCTCCATGTGTTTCTCCCTGGTAAATACTGACACAAAGTATTCTAATAGTACTTTAGTACATCACCCACATCCTCTAGCATAAATTCCCTCCTTCCTCCTTGATTGGTCCTACCCTCTGCCTTGTTATCTTCTTGTTTTCGATGGAAGTATAAAATGTCTTGGGATTCTCTTTAGTCTAATTTGCCAAGGACATTTCATGGCCCTTTTGGCTCTCCTAATTCGATGCTTGAGTTATTTCCTGATTTCTTTATATTTCTCAAGCCTCCTGTCTGATTTTAATTTCCTGAACCTTCCATATGCTTCCTTTTCCTTCTTGACTAAATTCACAACCTCTCTCGTCATGCATGGTTCCATAACCTTGCCACCCTTATCCTTCCTCCTTACTGGAACATACCAATCTGGAACTTTGATCATCTGGTCTTTAAACAATTCCCACATGTCAGATGTCAACTTGCCCGTTAACAGCTGCTCCCAATTAACCACCACCCCCCCACCAGCTCCCATCTAATAATGTCGTAATTTGCCCTGCCCCCAATTTAGTACTGTCCTGCAAGGTCCGATATGATCCTCCCTCCAGTTGGACTATCCACGTACTGTTTCAAGAAAGCCTATTGGATGCACCTAAGAAATTCTGCCCAATCTAAGTCTCTTGCACTGAAGTCCCAGTCAATTTTGGGGAAGTTAAAATCACCTACTATGACAACTGTTACTTTTACATCTTTCCATAATCAGTCTATATATTTATTCCTCTGGCTCCTGGTAGCTTTTGGGGGGCCTATAGTATAATCCCATCAGAGTGATTGCACCTTTCTTATTCTTGAGCTCTACCTATATTTCCTCAGTGGATGAGCCCTCCAGTATGTCCTCTCAGTGCAGGCATGAGAATCTCCCTGATTAGTAATGCAACTCCTCCTCTTTTACCTCCCTTTCTATCCCGTCTAAAACATCAAAACCCAGGAATGCTGAGCTGCCAGTCCTATCCCTCTCACAACCAAGTCTCCATAATGGCCACAACATTATAGTTCCATGTACTGTTCCATGCTTCAAGTTCATCTGCCTTACTCATAATACTCCCTGCATTAAAATAAACACACTCCAGCCCATCAGTTCCACTGTATTCATTTAACCTGTCCCTGCCTGTCCTTCCTCTCAGACCTACCAGTAATAACATCTACCTTCCCCTTAATCCCCCCACTTGCTGAGCTGCTATCTGGTTCCCACCCCCCTGCCACTCAAGTTTAAACCCTCCCAAGCAGCACAAGAGAACCTCCCTCTGAGGATATTGGTTCCCCTCCAGTTCAAGTGCAACGTACCCCTCTTGTACAGGTCCCAACTGCCCTGAAAGAAAGCCCAATGATCCATATATCTGAAGCCCTCCCTCTTGCATCAGGTCTTTAGCCACACATTGAACTGCATCATCTTCCTATTTCTTGCCTCACCAGCATGTGGCACAGGTAGAAGTCCTGAGATTACAACCCTGGAAGTCCTGCTTTTTAACTTACTACCTAGCACCTATGAAAATCAATTTGCAGGACCTCATCTCTCTTCCCGCCTACATCATTGATAGCTCACGTCTATTCATTGGAATGATTCGGCAATGCTACAAGGAACATTTTGGTTCTCTAGTTTATGGTGTCTCCATTTGGACATTCCACCAATTTTTTTTTAAACTCCATGACCTCAAACTCTTATCTTCAGCAAAGAGGAAAGCCTCTTAAATTCTGCTCATGAATATAGAAGTGCATGTTATTATCCAGACTTTAAATTATCTGTGAAGGACAGGCACCTCATTGGGAATGCCAGAAATGGTCACAAATATTCTCTCTCAATTTTGTCATTTGGTTGTGCCAGACCTGCTTGCTAAAGATGCATTGCCCCTTTGCTGCTAGTTATCCAGAATAAAAGATTCACCACATAATCTGCTTACAGGTGCAGCTGAAATAATGAATGCAATTAAAATAATGTCAAACAGCAACCTGCCACCACCTCTGCTCCTTGTGGTGTCTCATGGGAGATAATTGAGGAATTGAAGGCTGACGAAATCTCTCTGCTATTTCTGCAGAAGCAAGGAGGCTGTCGGGGAGCATTTGCCTGTATCTTTGAGGATTCACAGAATCTCCAGAGGAGTAAGATTTATTTTGCAGCTGCCTCTGTTGAAGCCTCTTTAAATTGTGACTGTGAATTTAGACCTCCTATATCACTTAAAACAGCAAAGGAAAGAGAAGAGGTTGAAACTGACAGTAGCTATTGGCAAAGGTACTGTGGTATTGTTAATATAACTCCTTGGAATTGCTGTCAAGCACATCTCCTTGGCGCAATTGTCTCTGAATGTCTTGCATTAGTCAAAGGAATCCTCACACTAATGGAACATTCACCCCCACTATTTTTATATGTGTAAAACAATGCTTCCCAAATAACCCCGTTGAATCCTTGGATAATAGCCAACTATCCACTCCCGTTTGATGATATATGGCTATCCTGTTTGCTTTGTCAGCTCCACCATACAGTGGGTTTTAAATTGGGCAAACAAGCCTGTGGCAACTGAGATTACTTCCCTACCCCCCCCCACCCCCAATTTGATCATATATAATAGATCTTACATTTTTATAATGATATATTGTGCCTATCAGATTTTAGCTTGTGTCATTTATTTTAGAAAAGTTAATGGAGGGGTGGGGTGGGGAGTCTGAAGCATGCTGTATAATGTAAAATAAATGACATATATTTTGCTAATTGTGAGCCAATTATTGATTTCCATTAAATGTATGCATATGTTTGTCTTATAAGCTGCTTATTCTAAAATTGATTTTCTGAAATTTAAGTTTCCAGGAGTAGAAACTAACAATGAACAAACGAACTGTCATTATGCCTGGTTTCCACTGCACAGAGTGGAGATTAGTCATTGCATTAGTTCCCACAAGCACAATCCAAATGTTAATGTTGTTACTTTTAATGTTCAAGCTAATGCTATTTGCGTTTTGCAGAAAAATGATTCCTTAAAATGACTGCCTTTGCTCACATCAACCTACATTCTAAACAGAGTTTAGCTCCATAAATTCATGTTAAAAGCCTAACTGCAAAAAAGGAAAGGCTATATTTGCACTTATCTTGAAACATCTGCGATTATAAAATGAATCTTGTACCTGTTTCATTCATTTTCTGCAATTTATGTGTCCCCTGAAGGTTTCAAAACAAAAATGAAAAAGTTCTTCTACCATCAGGACAGCTAAGTGAATACTCCATGCCTGATTTTATTTTATGTTAATTTATGAGATAGTGGTGGATTGCTGATAGAGGCAGCATTTATTGCCTTTCCCTCGTTGCCCTTGAGAAGGAGATGGTGAGCTGCTTTCTTGAACGACTGTATGTCCTTCTTGAGAAGGTACTTCTGCAATGCAGCTGAGAAGGACTGCACGATATGAAGCTAGTGATAATGAAAGAAAGATGATGTTTCTAAGTCAGGCGAGTATATGACTGGGAAGGAAACTTGAAGGTGGCAGAGCTCCAAGGAACTGCAACCTGATGTGGTAGAGATCATGTACTTTGGCAGGTACTGTCAAAGAAGTCTTGGAGAGTAAGTGGGTCACATTGCAGCTGTGATACAATTAAAGTGGAAGACATCCATCTTTAGGGTGAAGGATTACGTGCCAATTATCCTGCATTGTGTTAAATTTTTTGAGTGCTTTTGGAACTGCATTCCTTCAGATGAGGAGAGTATTCCATCACACCTCCGATGTCTGTTGTGCAAGAGGAAAAGTGGCTGCCAATTCAGAGCATATATTCTTTTTGTATTTTTCCAAGTGGTGCTCAACATGCAAAAGTCACTGATCTTCAGCTGGGTGAGGAGGAAGGTGTAAATCAGCACATCTTGGAGTAGAGAGAAACAAAGGACTGCAGATGCTGGAATCTAGATGAAAAACACAATGATGCTGGAGGAACTCAGCAGGTCAGGCAGCGTCCATAGAGAAAAGCAGGCGGTCAACATTTCAGGTCAGGACCCTTCTCCAGGACTGAAGATAGGAAAGGGGAAAGCCCAATATATAGGAGGGAAAAGCAGAGCAGTGATAGGTGGACAAAAGAGGGGAGGCGGGGCAGGCACAGGGTGGTGATAGGCAGATACAGGTAAGAGATAGTGATAGGCAGGTGTGGGGCAGGAGGGGAGAGCAGATCCACTGGGGGATGGGTCAAAGGTAGGGAGAGAGAGGAAAAAAAAGTTGATGAGGAAAGGGAGGAAGAGAAGAACCATGGTTGGGGTGGGGGGTTGTGATGTTTGTGGGGAAAAGGGGTGGGGATTACCTAAAGTGGGAGAATTCAATATTCATGTTGTTAGGCTGCAAGGTTCCAAGGTGGAAAATAAGGTGCTGTTCCTCCAGTTTGAGCTTGGAATTCTCCTGGCAGTGGAGGAGGCCGAGGAATGACACATCAGTGATAGTATGGGAGGGGGAGTTGAAGTGACTGGTAATGAGGAGATGCAGGTCACTCGGAGTACATGGCATGTTGGATTTGGATGTGCCACATTGTAACTTTTAGTGTTGGGAAATGGATCATCTCTTAGGATTCACTTAATTGAAAATTGAAGTTAATGAATCTTGTACAATGTTTCCTGAATCAACTCCCCACCTCACCTCCCCTTCCCCCCCCCCCCCAGCAGACATTTGGTTTTAGGATTTATTATGTTGAGGGAAATGTACAAGAAACAGATATATATTTACAAGATATTAAAAAATATGGGTAGCAGTATTGAAAGGGACCCAGGTTCATCACAAATTTATTCAAAAAAAGACAGAACAATGATGGGTGGCATTCATTGAATGAAGTATGAAGCAGCAGAGAAGAAAATTAGGCTCATCGTGGTTGTACAAGGTCTCTGAGGTAGCAAGTTAGTCCCAAGCTGTCTGCCTTATCCCATTCACCAGCTCATTATTTTTTTCCAAGTATTTATCCAGTTCCTTTTTGAAAATTATTATCGAATTTGCAGATGGGAAAAACTGGCTTTTTCAAAAAAAATCCCATACCACTCCATGTTCTTTTGTCAATAATGTTAAAACTGGAGGAGGTAACATTTTTTCGGAATACAGACATTATCACCAATTTAGAAATAAGTGGATTTTCTCATTGGCAATTGTTCAGTGCACAGGAGCAGATGTCAGATAACTCTGTTAACCCCAGCTGACTTAGCCCTTATATTTGTAATTAATTATACTGTACAGACTCGCAGCTAAGCATTATGTAAACTATGGCTGCTTTCTTTATTGGCACACCCAAGAAATTAGGCATGCTTCAAACTATACATAATATCTTCAAGAAATGCACAAATGTTCTTAAAAGGGAAGTGCAACAACACTACAGCACAAAATAGTATAATAACATTACAAAATAACATAATAAAATGCTAGTGAACATTGAATGATATGTATTTTAGAAGTCTATCTCCAATACTGTACTATTCTTCCTGATTTTATATATGATTGTACTTGGATATTGGTAGTTAAAGACCAGAGAGCTGCTTATAGAAAAAGTGATACTGTGGCATATAAATTCACGACCTCCCATTGTTTAATCTATTGGAAAAGCTTGTTCCAGAGAGCTTGGATTGCAGGTTGACCAATGTCCTTGTTGACAAGTTTTTCACTGTACCTTGGTGCAAGTGACAATAATAAACCAATACCAAGTTTCCAATATATGGTCGTGTCAAGCACAGGCACAGTTCTACATTCAAAGATGAACTACAAAGTACAAAGATGAACTACAAAGTATCATTGTGAAGGCCATGCATTAACTATATTGGGATAGTCCTTTCTACAGAGGTAAAGAGCAAGGTAAAACTGACCTTTTAGATGCCTATGTAAATTTGAACTGAAGAAAAGTAAGCATTAAGAGGTTGCAAATTGGAGACTGGGAAGTTTGGAAATAAATGGAAGGGACGATGTACAAGGATCATAGGCAGAAGGAGGGGTGAACAGAAACACAGATATATTTATAAGATGACAAAGACGGGGCTCCGTTTATGCTTTTTCCTGCATAACTGCTGGCACGTTTTGAATTTCCATGCATGCAAATATGAATGCAGGATCCCAGAGCTTGGTGTTAGCTGTTTGTGGAGTCTTGTTAGGGTGTGTGGATTTGAAGCAATTTCCAAGCAATTTTCTTTTTTTATGTATCGTGACATAATTTAGTATTGTATTAGAGTCTGAGTCTCAAAGGAGCATCATGTCTGGAATATTTGGGATTTGTGATCTTCCTGGTAGGTTGAGGATCTATCCTGGTTACTTGGATCGGTTAAGGTCTGAGTAGAAAAAATTCTATTCTTCACATCTTTAAAAGGATTAAAATTCTGATTGAGGCCTTTTAAAGAACTTGTGTCTAAAGCTGCACTGGAGTTGAAGATTAAAGGTCAGAATTTCTCTTGGGCATTTTGGGTCTGCTGGGAATGATGTGAACATCACTCTGGCAGGTTGTTAGATTAGGGATAGTGCAGTTGATACATTTTGTTATACTGACTTTTCCCAAGCATTCAAATGACTTATTTAGGATAGGGTCTCCAAATAAAGGAAAGGAGATTCTTGTCTGCCGTATTTCTAAACAGCCCCAAGAATTTCAGGTCTCTTCTTCCACATTGTGATATTTCTTTACAAATAATCTGCCCAGACATTTTCAGTTAATGCTTCCTGCAAGAAAGCAGGTCACTTTTCTTTTACTTGTGCATACTTGCACTCTGCCACTGAATGTCACCCACAGAGAAAATGCTTCCTCATTCCATTTAGTCAGTAACATGAGATACCTGTACAGTTGTTCATTCCACCCACATCATAATTACAATTCACCATGACTGATGATATGCCTGTGGTATTGCAGATGATTGCACACGATGGTATCGTCAAGAGTTAAGGCAACTACAGATATTACTGACTCATTTATTTCCATCCAAAACCTGTCATCATTTCAGACAGATATCTTAACAAAAAGGAGACTTAAACATATAGTTTGCAACAAGTAACAAAGATTCTGTCTTAGGAAGGGTAAGATATATAAAAATGATAATACAACAACTGTACCAGCAAATGTGTAAAATAGAGTGCATCATTCAACTGGAGATTTGGTGCTGCAGTCATAATTTAACATCATATTTCTATATATTATGAAGGACAAAATTAAATCGAACACAGCACTAATGTAGTGTGTAAGTTATTCCATGGGTCCTGAATTTCCTGGATGCTATGGATGATGCTTGGAATAAACCTTATCTGACTTGAAAAATGGCTGATAAAATTAGGATGATGGTTGTGTCATCACATTCAATCCATTCATTCAGTTAAAGGCATTGTCTGTTTTGATTAAAAGAGTTTTTGAAGAAATCATTCACGATATGCTGTTGGGTTAATGGGAGTTGGGAACATGAGCAGATGTTATAATCTCCCTGAGTGCAATCTCATCCAAGGGATTATAAAATGGATGGTTAGTTTCCCAGGAATGATATATTAGTAAATACTTTGTAAACTTAAGTTTAAAGATATCCTGGAGAGAACAGAACTGAAGGATGCACTAAATTGCAATATCAATAATTTCAAAACAGAGCTGATGCAAATACACAACATAATGAACCATCATTCTGACCTTTAACTACTGGTGTCTGGGGCTGGGCATATTGATGAGAAAACTGGAGGATAATTCAAAGGGATTCAGATATTTTAAGTAACTGGAAAATAATAACTGCAATTAAATAGCATCAAGGAACCAAATCAGAGGTTATGTTTTTTTAATGGATTCACTGTGTATTATGCTGATTGGGTAAGAATTCTAAAGGTCACCAAAACTGTATGTGTGGAATAATGAACCAGTACTGGGCTAGTAAATAGGCCATGCCAGGTCAGGTTGCACAATGATTGCTGTGTTGATTAATTTTGCTTTTCAAGAAAAGAAGATGAATGAATTCTTGGTTAGAGATACTGCTAAAGGTTAATAAATTGAGTTTGAATATAGATAAACCAAGTATTCAGTGGAGTGATATGATTTTAATCCTTTTGGAACCATCGGAGTGACGTCTGTGAAATGAAACTTGTCAAGGTTGAATAATATAGATTGTTCTGTTCAATTGATCTCCTGGGGTTTCTACTCAATTACTTTAAAGTTGAGAGAGAAAATTCACAGAGCTTTATTATCTTGAAGGTTTTGTCCAGCCATTTGTCTCCATCGATAGTATTTAATAAAAGTTGGGTAGACGCTGTGAAAGTGCAAACAGCACATGAAAAACTAAAATAGTTGGGATTTTTTTTTACCGAGAAAAAGGAAGGAAAAAGAATCACCTAACAGAAGAGTTTAAAATCATGAAATTTTTTTTATAGAGGAAGGTGTTGCCATTCATGAGGAAGTCCTAAATGTAAGATGATCAACAATAAATTTTAACAAGAAATTCAGGAGGCATTTGTTTATCCAGGGATTTGAAGTTTTATTAAGAAACCAAAAGACTAGTTGCCATCTAAAGTGAATCCAATATTAAAGAGGGATGATTGGAGAACTCCAGGAATTACAGACTAATTAAGGTTGATAGTCATGAAAATAGTGGACACTGTACCAAAGGAAATATAGAAACTGAAAATATAATTAGGTAAAGTCAGAATTGACATTTAAAGAGAAGGTCCTGGTTGATCAAACATGCAATTTTTTTGAAAAAAAGCAAAGGATATTCTAGGGTAAAGCTGTAGATGTTATACATTTAGATTTTTGAAAGATGTTACTAAGGTGGACACATGATGAAGTTTGGGGAAAAAAGGCATGCCAAGAACAAGTCAAGGAATGGCAACATAACAACATAAAGAGGAAGGGATACAGATAAATACTTAGACTTGCATTGGTGAGATAAGCAGTTTCATAAGGATCATGCTGGAAATCAAAATGATTTATTATTTTTGTAAATGATTTGACTCAGACATCTGAAAAATGTTTTCAAAATGTATTGACAATGGCAAACTGAAGGGAGTAAAAAGTACTGCAATAAAATACAAGAAGCTTGCAGAATTTATCTGTAATATTAGGCAAATTTCAATGTGTATGAATGTGGAATGGTTTATGTTTGTAAGTAGAATAAGACAGTGACACATTTGGAAATAAGTCCAACAATGGTGGAGAAAGAGGGACATTTATAAAATAAATGTGAAACATAAAAATAGAAAATGTTGGAAATTGCATATCAGATAATATCTATGGAGGGGGAGGAACAGGGTTAGTGTTTCAGGTTAGACCTTTCATCAGAACTCATCAAGATTGTGATGAAAGGTCATTTGCAGAAAAGTCAACTCTATCCCTCTTTCGAGATGTCGCTTGACCTGCTGAGTATTTCCATCATTTTCTGTTTTATTCTGGATTTCCATCATCTGCAGTGTTTTGCTTCTGAATAAATAATGGTTGCACGGGTTCAAAGGTCACAAAGTCATATTCATGTTGAATTGAAAAACAAGCACTATGTTAAACATATGGCTAGCATGCTGTAAGAAAGATGTGAATGCACTGGATGGATTGCGGATGAGATTCACCAAGATGTTCCCTGAGATGGAGCATTTCAACTTTGAGGAGATTTTCGAGGGGCTAAATTTGTTTCCTTTGGGGCAAAGAGTACTGGATAGGGACCTGATTGTGGTATTTAAAATCATGAGGGACTTAGATAGGTTAGATTGTGAGAAACTTGTTCCCTTAGTATAAGTGTCTCTAACCAAAGGGCATAGGTTTAAGGTAAGGGGGAGGATATTTAGAGGAGATCAGATGGAGATTCTTTTTCACCCAGAAAGTGGTTGAAATCTGGAACTCACTGCCTGAGGTTGTGGTGAAGGAAGATTTTCTCACAACATGTGAGAAGTTTTTAGAAATGGTGAGCTCTGTCTTTGTGTAAAATGACTTTAATACAGATAGACTGATGGCTGGCCAGGGCATAGTGGTCCAAAGGGCCTGCTTCCATGCTCTGACTCTCTGAGCCACAGTGGCATAGCCAGTTGAGTCGCTGCCTCACAGTGTTAGAAACCGGGTTCGATCCTGTCTTCGGGTGCTGTGAACGTAGGGTTTGCATATTCTCCCTCTGACCACATGGGTTTTCCCCCATATGCTCCAGTTTCCTCCCACATCCCAAAGATGTGCAGGTTGTTAGGTTAATTAGTCACTGTAAATTGCCCCTCGTGTGTAGGTGAGTGGCAGAATCTGGGGGAAGTTGATGAGAATGTGAGGAGAATAAAAATGGGATTAGTCTAAGTGAGTGTTTGATGGTCAGTGTGGACTTGGTGGACTGAAGAGTCTGTTTCCATGCTGACTCTTCTATGACTCTGTGGCTACAACTGTGATTCCTTATATAGTGTCCATCAAATACAGTTCTAGTCTCCAAGTTGCAACTAGGATATGGAAGCATTGATAAAAGTGCAGAAAAGATCTGCTAGCATGAAGTTGAAATAGAGAGATTAGACCTGTCAGGAAAGATTGAACAAGATGAATCACTTCTCTTTAGAAATAGCAAGTGGTTTGATAGGTTACAAAAGAATTTCATTGGTTAGAAAAAAAGGTGATTTCATCAGATTGAGGGACTGTAAAGATAATATGGACCTTAATAAATCTAAAGGAAATTCAGAACAAACTTCTTTAGCCAGAGTGGTTGGAATGTTAAACTTGCTTCCATGAGAAGTTATTGAGATGGATGAGATCAATGCGTTTAAAGAATGTTGGGTAAACATATGAGGATGAAATAAACAGAAAAAAATGTGTTGAGGAGGTTGGATAAAGAAGGGAGAGCTAGTGGAGCATAAATGTATGCATGAACTCAATGGACAGAATGATTTTTGAGCTATTGATACGATCAGTTACCAAATAGTAAGACCTCAGCAGAATGGGAGGATAAGTATGCTGTGGTCAACTCGAACTTGTGGTGAGGAAGAGGTTCACATTTGGTTATATGGAGTAAGCATGCAATGCAGGTATGAATGTTTGCAGAATTTCACTCCTGAAATTTGGTTCCATTATTTCAGAAATTGATTTCAACATGCAACAAGTTATTGTATTGTGCTGTTAGTCCATAGGATGGGATGAATTTCTATCTCAGTAACATTATTTGAAGAGTCTGAGAGGTATAACAAGTAGATCTTTTGATCTTAAGATTTAATTAAAAAAAAACTAATACTAATTTTAGCTTGTGTTCTTTTGTCCCTGCAAGATCGAAAGTAAGGCAACTTGCATAAAGCCCTAAAATGTCTGTTGTTTTGAAGCTGAAGAAGATGACAAGTTTAAAAAAACTGCCATTTCTCACTTGATAAGTCAGTTGATTCCAATCACAAGTACTGTGGTTTGAAAGAGAGAATGAGTTGCTTGTGAGTTCAGTTTATTGTCTGTGGTCACATTGAGAATGCTCAGTTTTCTCGACCACTGGTGACCTCCCAAGTAAATCTTTATTCCAAGCATCTTGGATTTTATTTTTCAGATGGAAAAAATGCATTTTCTTTAAATAATTTCAATAGGTTAAACTGACCTTGAGGAGTGAAAGGCTTGGTCACAAAGCTGGCTTTAAAGTTGCAACAATTCAGGATAGAAAAGAGGCATCACATTTGCTAAAAGAGACCACTTTCGAGGCAGTACAATACACAAGCCCAAATGCCTCCAATCAATACTATCCAATTGAGAGAGTTGGCACAGTGATGTAAGTGAATTTAATGCTGAGGTCTATGTTGGAAACACAAGAACAAGGATGATAAAAACTTTAAGTGCTCTGCAACTGTTGTGATGTATTCCAACTCAAAGTAAATGCACCCTTCTTATATGGATTCTTATTGTGTACATGATCTCTATGCCTTCTTTGCAGCTCATGGCTCTGTTTTATTTAAAGAGAACACAAGAACATAAGAAATAGAAGTAGGACCAGACCAGTCAGCCCATCCTACTTACTCTTCTGTTCAATAAGATCATGACTGATCTTCTACCTCAACACTACTTGGCCTGTACTAATCTCATCTCCTCTGATTCCATTAAAAGCCATTGACCTTTATAAGCTCTATGACCTTTCCCTTGAATATATTTGGTGACCAGGTCTCCTCAGCACTCTTGGGTGGAGAATTCCAATGATTCATTGGCCTCAAAGTGAAGAAGTAGCTTCCCACCTCTGTCCTGAATGGTTGGCCCCTTATTTTCAATCTGTGATCCCTAGTTCTGGATGTCCCAGCTAGGGGAAACATCATCCCCTCATAGAGCCTGCCAAGTCCTATAAAAATGTAATACATTTCAATGCAATCACCCTGTTTTTTTTCCAAACTCTGAGAACAAGGGCTCAGACTGCTATACCTCTCTTCAAAAGCAAACCCATCATCTGTAAGATTGAATCTTGTGATACTGCACAAAACTTCCTCTATCATAAGTACGTCCCTCCTTGACTACGGAGACAAGATTTGTACGTATTACTCTAGATGCTGTATCACCAGAGCCCTAAGTAATTAAAGCAAGATATCTCTACTCTGTACTCAATCCATCTTGCAATAAAGGCCAATATATCCTTTGCCTTTTTAATTGCTCTCTGTACATGTACTGTACATTAACTTTCAGTGTATTGTATGCAATGACATGCAGCTTGGCTTAAATATTTTCTCTGAGCTTTCTTCGATGTTTACGTTTTCCTGATTCATATGATGTTGTGATTTCTACTAGAAACTGCTTCAATTGCTACAAAGGTAGGCATCATTGTACTTCTCTTATCAACAGACATCCTGCACAAAAATGCTTGTGAACATTTTGTCTTGACTTTTCCCTTTGAGCTTGATGTAGCTGAAATGCTTTATGCTGGGATGTCTGCATTTCATGTAATCACACTGAGCATCTCAGCTTCAGAGTGACTTAAATGTTTTTCCATTTTGTAAGAGAACAAATATAAGAGAACACATACTCCTCGCATGTTCAATATTAAAAGTGGTACACTTTGTGGAAAACAGATTGGAGTACAATTTTGATATACCTTGTTTTTAGTTCCATCACCAAGCTGGAGGCCCCAAAGTTCATCTGAAATCGGTCCTCCTATGTCATTATGTACAATTTTCAGCCAGCTACGAGCATCTCACGTTCAGCCTGCAGACTGACTTATCTCACAGGCAGGATCAACCAAACACATCAAAGATGATCTGTAAAAGGTCAAGGTAAATTTGTATCTACCATGGCATAAGGTGAATTTGCTTCAGGGGTCATGTGTCATCCAGTGAAAATGTCTTGCTTCTTTATAGAATGTTTCCCAGTTTTTTTTACTTCACTACGGAGTCAGCCTGACTGTGTTCCCAGAGATTGTGGCAGGGCTAGATCCAAAGCCTTTGAACAGAGAGGCAATGTGCTACTGTTCTGTTATCCTGTCACTGATGGCTATAGTGCAGAGCATACTAATACTTAAAATTTATGCTGCAGGAGCCAAGAACAGTTGAATAAAAGTAATGACAATATGATACTCCAAATAGCAAAATGCTAAGTTCATTTATTTTAATATAAAATTCCACTTCCCTTCATGGTTGGAAGACCAGCTTTTGTACAATGCCTCTCACTATATCAGGGTGTCACAAAGTATTTTGCATCCAGTTAAATTGCACCAAGGTCGAAATTCACCCTCAATTGTTAGCACTGAAAGTGCAATTTAGCAGCAGTGGTGTTCTGAAATTCCACTCCATGGAACTGAATTTCGGAAGCACAGTCCAACACACACTGTTTACTGTTTTCTAAGCCTAGTCACTGCTGCAATTTAGTGAAACCCAGCAACCGTAAATGGCATTTTGGTAATTCAATGGATGATCTATTTTAATGATATTGGTTGAGGGATAAACGTTGACACTGGATATTGCAGAGAAATCTCTTGTGCATTTATGGGATCATTTACATCTACCTCAGAGGGCTTATGGGGTTAAGCTTTATTAGCTCAGTGACTAATGATAGAAAATGCAAAGCATGAATGAATATTCTTGGCAAAGTGGCTGCAGGGCTTCCTTCTCTCCTCCTCCCAATGATACAGTTTCAGGTATTTATAGTAATCTGGAAACCTTTTTCTGTCTATGATGAGCAACAATTGACCCTGAACATGTTCTGTCATTGACACTTCCCAAAGGTATGCTGGATTAGAAACAGGCGCCCTGTGGTCATTTTATTTTTGCCCTCCCACTCATTCTTTCCCCTGAACTCTATACAGCAAGGGAACAGGGAAATTCTAAAGCTACCACTGCCACAATAACTGAGAGAGGTTCCTGTCAGCACAGACCCAGTAGGAATCGAGCCTGGAACATTTTACGTTGTGCGCTGTTCCAAAATTTGTTACAAAATGAGCTAAAATATCATGCTAAAGATTGATTAAAAAAATTCCAGCTTCCTTTATCAGGAGCCAAAGCTGTTGTGTATATGAGGCAGGGTGGGCATTTCTTCCTGGTTTGACTATGGGATGATGACAATCAGTGCATCCCAAAGCAATCCATTGTACAAAAGGTACTCTTTCTGAGGAAGGTGCTAGGCAAATGCAGCATGTTGGGCCACCTTGAGCTTAATTTGGTCCACTGCTAGGACTCACGGCACTGGCCATTGATGCTTACCTGAGCCATATATGCAGATCTAACCAAGCTGACCCTGCATCTTCTGGAGTTTGTCTGCAAGGCATAGCAAGACCTCAACAGCATCTGTGCTCAAGTGGCAAAATCATGAGGCCCCACTTGTGGAACACTAACACCCTTTGACTGGAGGCAAAGCTCAGGTGAAGACTCGCCTTCAGTGAACACTGCAAAACCTCTTTATTAATAATTTTTTAAATGACTAAAATTGCTGTCATGTTAACATTATTAAAAATTAAAAGATTTAATTAAAAGATACTTAATGTTAATAATGCTGAACAATACAGCAAAATATAAACAAAATTGCAAGGCTTCAACCTACAAGCTTATGACAAAACACAGAAATGATGAAAAACGTCAAAATAAGTAAAAAAAAAAACTTGCATTTTCCTATTATCTGCATTTTGGGAATTCCCATCCATCATACCCGATGCCATATCTGGCAAGTAGTGGCTTGTAATGGGGAATCTCAGCATTAACAGTCTGCATCACTGGACTCATCAGCGACAGAGCAGAGTGACAAAGCACCATCCACGACCAAGACAATCTGGCCCTTTACTTCTTTTTGTGTCTTTTGTCCCCAGATTTAATGAATCCATTGAGTTCGCTTATTTAAATGGACGTGCATGTTTTATTTTTAAAATGTGCCTCAATATTTAAATATTAAAGTCCAATAAAGTTCAAAATATTAGAACTCCATTGTGGATGAGTTACACAATTAGTATGTGATATCTTATTGTACTGTATCAGAATTGCTGCAGTATAACCATGGTAATTGCAGTCAGCAGCTGCAAATCTGATGAATCTAATACAATATAAGCTGTCAAAGTTGTGGGTTGAAAGTTTACATTTTCATTTATATTTTGCTGTTCTGTTCTGCATTTATTAATATAATTATCTCATTATTAACATAAGTACGTGAATGGGTTTTGCGTTCCTTGCACCATTTGTTTATATTGACATCAACACAATTTAACACTCCCTGACCATGATATTTTGTCCCTCTGAAATTAAGAAAGGTACATGAAGAAAATAGACTTTAGGGATATTCCTGTCATACACAGTATTCAGGAAACTTTGTAATGCATTAATTTCCACAGAAGTTATTTTCTTGCATGGAAAAATAACTTCAATAGGTGATTTAAATTGCTGTTCTTATTGTGAGAGATGTTTTACACAAATTGTATTCATAATTTACAAAAATTCTACCAACACTTGTATGTTTTAGCAAATAATACTCAACAGGAAAAATGTGTATTTCTATAATATCCTAACTAGGAGAAAAAAGGTATGGAAGGTGGAAGCTATGATGTATGTGAATTTACACCATTATTGTGCATCAAATTCTCCTTTTGAATGCTTAAATTCTAACCAGAATCTTGAGCATTGGAGTAATGCCAAAGGACTCGAGCGTTACAAATATTATTGAAGCAGAGGGGACAGTCCCTTATACTGGGTGGTGAAAAATACTCAAACTATTGTCAAGGATAAACCAAATACTGATTTGGAGAAATGTGTGTTGATAAGGAAAGCCAGCACAGATTCATGAAAAGAAAATTCTATTTGACAAAGCGGACTAAAATCTTTGATGAAGTAACTGCGAGTGTAGATAGTGCCATGAATGTTGAATATGTGGGCTTGCAGGATGGATTTAACAAAATACTACATAACTGATTACTAATTACTGGAGTATCCAAGGTATTGAGTATTGGTGAACTGATATTTTCTGACTGGAGAGAAGGTATACAATGGGTCCCTGAGAAATCAGTATGAGGTCTATGGCTTGTTGCAAGTCCTGGACTTGGTTGTAGAGAGTGCTATTTTGAAGTATGAGGATGATAGAAAACTACCAGCATAAGAGTGTGTAGGATGGAAGCAGCCTTCAGCAGGGTGTATGTAGGCTGGTGAAGTGGACAGCCACGTGGCAAATGTAATATCATGTGCATAAGTATGAAGTGAAGCACTTTGGGGTAGGGGGGAATGGCCTGCAGAAACAGTATAATGGTACTTTTTGCAGGGGAAGCGTGCAAGAACATTGGGGTCTGCTTGTCCATAATCACATCTTTGAAACCTGACAGGGTAAATTCTCAAGGCTGTTTTAAAAAGTACAGGGAATACCTGGATTTGTAAATGAAATATCAAGCAAGGAAGTCAAGCTAAACCATTTTATGAAAAAATCTCTGGTCTGGAGAATTCAACACAATTCTGGACAATTCTCAGTTCCATTCCATGGAAACATTAAAGAGACTTTGCTGGGTGAAGATCGGTGATCAAGGAATTCAGTTTTACAGAGAGATTAAAAAAGGGAGTTGTTTTTGCATGATATTTTGAGTGAACCTTGCATCCTGCTGGGAGTACTAGTAAGCTGAGCGACAGTAATAACTGTAGAACACAGGAGCTCACCTAACAGGAAGGCACCCCGACATGTGGTACTTGTATCAAATGTGCACATAATGATGCCATTGCATTCAGTACCAACAGAATTTATTTACGTATATACGTAATGTATGTATCACTACTTCCCTCAGAACAAAGAATGTTGTGTAGTAACCTATTAAAAAATTTTCCAAACCATGAAGTATTTGGAAGGGCAATTAGGGAGAACCAATTTCCTGTGGCAAATGATTGGTTACCCAGAGATCATAAATGTAAATAATTGGTTGATGAACAACTGTGGAAATGTGGTGGAAACGTTTCACACAAAGAGTTGTTAAAGGTTGAGTACTCCTGCCAAAATATGGTGGAGTCAGAACATTCCAAGTGGACATGTAGTTATGAACAAAATGCTAGTACGCAGCTGACTTAGGACTGGTGCAGACCAAGAGAATCCAACTGTTTAATTAAAACAAAACATCGTGAAGGCCACAAGCCTACACTGATGCAATGTGATTTCTGTCTAGACCTCTGAATGTCAAAGTAAAGAAATTCAATGAAGTGTAGGTAGGCGGCAGGAGTTTACTCATGCATCTAGTATGCAGTGGTTTGGGAAAAAGGTCAGGGTGTGGGACTTAGTTAAACAAAAAGGTTCATGGAGTGTGTCATTGGAAAAAATACCCCTTTCTTTGCTATTAGATTCTCTGATTTAGCTTAAGAACATGAGAACGTAAGGAAGACAAGTAGAGATAGGCCATTTGGCCCTTTGAGTCTGCTCCACCATTCAACAAAATCATGGCTGTTCTTTCACCTCAATACCACTTTCCACCCTTAATCCCCATATCCCTTTATCTTTTAATATCCAGAAGTATGTCAATCTAAGCTTTCAATGCAATCAATGAATGAGCCTCCACAGCTCTCAAGAATGGAGAGTCACCACTCTCTGAAGAAATCTCTTCTCATTTCAGTCCTAAATGGCCTACCCTTTCTTTTGACATTGTGACTCCTACCTTGAGACTCCTCACTCAGGGGAAAGAAACATCATCCCCGTATCTATCATGTTAAGCTCTCCAAGAATTGTTGTATGTTTCAGTGAGGTCATCTATCATTCTTCTGCACTCTAGAAAATACAGGCTTAGCAAACGCAAGCTCCCTTCATGTGATAGAACCACCATCCCAGGAACTACTCTGTTGAACCTTTGCTGCATTCCCTCGATAGTAAGTTTATCCTTGCATATGAAAGGTCTCCTGTTTCTAATTTGTACGTACCTTTTTCTTGATCTGCAAGGGAATGAGAGGTGACCAAACTTGCACAAGGCCCTATAGATTTGTAGTATGTATAATTGCAGCTAACATACAGTCAGGCCATAGAGTCACTGAGTCCACACCAGCCATCAGTCACCCCTTTATACAAATCTGACACCAATCCCTTTATTTTCCCTACATTCCCATCAACCCTACCCTGATTCTATCACTCACATCCACATCAGGGGGAATTTACAGTGGCCAATTCACCTATTACCACTCATATCTTTGAGAGGTGGGAGGAAACCAGAGCACCTGCAATAAATCCACGCGGTCACAGAGAGAATGTGCAAACTCTACACAGACAGCACTGGAGGTCAGAATTGCGCCCAGGTCACTAGAGCTGTGAGGCAGCAGCTCTACTACCTGCACCACTCTACCATGTAATAAGGTGACCAGGGTTGGCCTGTCATTTCGAAGTATGCCTGATGCTGCTCCTGGAACATTCTCTTACACTCCAGAGCAACAACTGCCTAGCTTGATGATGATTCAAGAGTGAGGGATGTGCAGGCCATCAAGTTACAGAGTAGGGTGAAATACAACGCTCTTGCTGATGGCCCACAGTGTCTCATGGATGCCCAGACTTGAGCTGCTAGGCCTGTTCTGAATTTCTGTAGTTTAGCACTATGATACTGTTGTGTAATACAATGTCCTCTGTATGATTCCACAGTTTATTACTTAGATAACAATTAATATAGGATGATACAGCATAGAAAGAGTTCATTCAACTTGTTGTCTTCTCTTTGCAGGAGTTGTACAACTTAACCCAGTTTTATGCTCTTCCATCAGAGCCTAGCCACTGTTTCCTCATTAAGGATATACTTCCAATTCTCTTTGCATTGTTATTACTGAATCTGCTTCCAACACTTTTTCAGGCAATGCACTCGAGGTCAGAATAACTCATTACCTTAAACATTCTTTCTTCATTTCACCTCTGTTTTTTTGCCAATTACTGGCCCTTTGTGATTTTTCACACTTCGATCAAATCTTCCCTTAATCTTCTCTGAGAACAACAACCTAGCTTTTCTACTCATTTTACGGAATTGAAGTATTTCATCTGAGGTTCCATTGTAGTAAATTTTATTTGTACCCTCCCTAAGGCCTTGATTTCCTTCCTTCAGTGCAACCACAGTTCACTACAGTGCTGTAGCTACTCAATGCTTTATGAAGGTTTAATATAGTTTCCTTGGCTTTTATACTGTCTACCTCTGTTTTAAAAGCCAACAATCCTCTAAGTCTTATTAACATCCTTCTTTAGATCTGCCAACCTCCAAAGATCTGTCGACATTTACTCTCTTTAAAAATTCAGATTCAATGCAACCAAATTTCAGAAACAGAGGCAACGTGCTCCTGCAACTATACAGAACAATTAGCACTTCCAAATGGAGCTGAATTTTAAGACAACAGTATCCCACCTCATTCAACCCCATTTACCAGATTAATCACTCTAAAGGTCATTGGTTTGACCCCAGTTTAACACAGACAGCATCAAAGGTCAAGTTTGAACCCAGGATCATAAACTCCAGCACTGTCTGTGTGGAACTTCCACATTCTCCCTGATTTGTCTGAGCGCTCCAGTTTCCTCCCATATCTCATAGACGTGCTAGTTGATAAATTAATTAGCCACTGTAAATTGCCCCTTGTGCAAGGTTTCTTGAACCTGGGAGGAATTGATGGGAAAGTGGGGAGAATAAAATGGGGTTAGTGTAGAATTAGTGCAAACAGTTGCTTGATGGTTGGCATGCACTCGGTGGGCCAAAGGGCCTGTTTCCCTGCTGCATTTCTCAATAACTCCACACTTCTCTGTGTTAAATTTCACCTGTAATAAGTATGCCCAGTTTAGTAGGCTGCCTGAATTCTATCCTCCTCTCTTCAGTACCTTTTAGGAGTTCTGCATCACCAGCAAACTTTAAGGGTGGGCAGCAGGAATAGGCCACTCGAACCTTGAGCAGCTCTGCCATTCAATAAGATCATAGATGACTTGATTATACATTCCTGGTAACCTCTGGTAACTTCTCATTCCCTTGCATATCAAGAAAATTAGGAACAGGAAAAGGCCTTTCACATGCAAGGTTATTAATGTTTACCAAGAAATGTGGTGGTCCTTTTATCAATCCTGAGAGTCAATACTGCACACTCTTCGCAAGCCAGAAAATCATCAGTTCAGCACTAATCTCAGTCTTCTCTCCCTTAGTCAATTTTGTGACCATGTACCCCTTGCAACCAGATAAGGTTTGGAAGATCCATGCATCAGATTTTACTAGTCACCAATTTTGCTTTAATGCCTTTAAATGGTGGTACAGTAATGCTTTTTGAAGGTCCATGTACACATCAACTGCACTACCCTCATCAACATTTTATGTTACTTCATCAAAAAGCTCAGTCAAGTTAGTCAAACTTAATTTGACATTATAGTATTTATGCTGATGATTGGCTCATACTTTTCCAAATGCCAATCTGTCCCAGATTACGAGCTCTAAAAATTTCCACAACACTGGCCTGGAACAATTGGTCTATCCCACCTTCCCCTTTCCACTGCTCTTTAAAATGTCAGTTCATTCCACATACAACAAGGGAAATGGTCTAGAGAAACAAAAGACTGCAGATGCTGGAATCTGGAGCAGAAACTAATAAACTGCTGGAAGAATTCAGTGCGTAAAGCAGCATCTGGGGAGGCAAACAGGATGTGTCAACGTTTTTGACCCTGATGCAGGGTCTTGACCTGAAATGTCAACACGAGAAAATAGGAGCAGGAGTAGGCCATCGGCCCCTTTTAAGCCTGCCCCATAATTAAATGATCGTGGCTGATCTATTCTGGCCTCAGCTCTTCTGTACCATTTCTCCATACCACTCTATTTCTCATTCTATTCAATACTTATCCACCTCCACTTTAAATACTTCTAATGATCCAGCTTCCACCACCTAGTGAAGCAGAGAATTCCAGAGATTCACTACCTTCTATGAGAAGAAATTTCTATGTACCTCAGTTTTAAATGACTGGCTCGTTATCTTATAGTTATGTTCCCTTGTTCGAGACTCTCACACTCGTGAAAACATTCCAAAATCTACCTTGTCAAGCCCCCTGAGGATCTTTTTTCCTTCTAAATATGGAACTTTTTTTTTAACATAGTGAGTGGTTATCTGCAATTTTTGCTGCCCCTCACTAAATAAGGTCAACCCTGGTTCTTCTAAATTCCATGGAATACTGGCCCAAACTATTTTGTCCCTCTTGGTAGGACAACCCTCTCATTAGCTTGGTAAATTTCCTTTGTACAGCCTCCAATGTCACTATGTCATCTTTTTAGATAACGGGACCAAAACTGTGCACAGGTTTCCAGGTGAGGCCTCACCTATGCCCTGTACAATTGCAATAAAACCTCCCTATTATTAAACTGCAACCCCTTTTCCAATGAAGGCCAAAATGCTGTTTGCCTTGCTAACTGCTTTTTTGGACCTGCTGCTAGATTTTTGTGATTCCTACACGAGAACATTTAGATACCTCTGTACTATAATCGTAGTTTCTCTTCATTTAGATAATCTGTCTTCTGACTACTCTTACCAAAGTGCATGACCTTACACTTCCCCACATTAAACTCCTTTGTTAATCTTTTGCTTCCTCACTCAATCTAGCTTTATCCCATTGCAGAATCACAACATCCTTTTCATGACATGCTCTTCCACATATTTTCGTATCATTGACAAACTTGGAAACTTTATATTACTGTTCCTTCTTCCAGGTTGTTAATGTAAGTAGTGAACAATTGCAGACACATTGCTTTTGTCTTTACAGATGCTGATTGACCTGTTGATTCTTCCAGCAGTTTATTCTATTATTGCATACGGTAGCGTAGCGGTTAGTGTAACGCTTTACAGCGCCAGCGACCCGAGTTCAAATCCGGCCACTGTCTGTAAGGAGTTTTTACATTCTCCCTGTGTTTGCGTGGGTTTCCTCCGGGTGCTCCGGTTTCCTCCCACATTCCAAAGATGTACGGGTTAGGAAATTGTGGGCATGCCATGTTGGCACCGGAAGCGTGGGGACACTTGTGGGCTGCCCCCAGAACACTCTATGCAAAAGATGCATTTCACTGTGTGTTTCGATGTACATGTGACTAATAAAGATATCGTAAATGACCTAATGCATGAAAGCCAGCAAAAATTGTAAATAATCACTCACTGCATTTAAAAAAAAATTTCCTTAAGTCATTTTATCATTAACGTTAATTTTGTGTCCTCTACATCTTCCACCACTGTGAACAGTTTCTCTCTGGACCCTTCAATTCTGAACACCTCTATCATATCTCCTAAACTTCTCAGCTCCAAAGAGAGTCATGCCAACTTTTCCAGCCTTTCCCCATGATGCAAGTCTCTGATCCCAGGAACCCATGCATCAGAGTTTGCGAGTCCCCAACCAAGCTGTTCAAAGACAAGCTACCGGCTCTACTTCATTAGGAGTTTGAGGAGATATGGTATATCACCAAAGACTCTTGCAAATTTCTATAGAGGTACAGTGGAGAGTATTCTGACTAATTGCATCACCACCTGGTATGAAGGCTTCAATGTACAGGATCTAAAGAGACTGCAGAGGGTTGTGGACTCAGCCAGCTCCATCACGAGCACAACCTTCGCCACCATCGAGGACATCTTCAAGAGGCAGTGCCTCAAGAAGGCGGAATCCAACGTTAAGGACCCTCACAATCCGGGACATGCCCTCTTCTCATTCCTACCATCGGGGAGGAGGTGCAGGAGCCTGAAGACCCACACTCAATGTTTCAGGAACAGCTTCTTCCCTTCCGCCATCAGATTTCTTAACGGTCCATGAACTCTACCACGTTATTCCTCTTTTGCACTATCCAATTTATTTATTTTTTGGTAACTTACAGTAATTGTTATGTCTTGCACTGCTGCTGCAAAACAACAAATTTCACAACATATGTCAGTGGTGATAAACCTGATTCTGATTCTGGAGCCACAGCTTGTAAAAAGTCACCCAGACAGGCAAGGTTACTCCAGTGTACTCAGATACAGCCTGCCATGTTAATCAATAATTAAGTTATATGATGTGAAATGCTCAGTGAATTAGGTAATATGCGGAAAGGGAAGCAGGAATTTCTGGCCAATGACCTTTCACCAGAATGTGAAATAGTGTGTCTGATTTGGATTGGATTGGTTTATTATTGTCACATGTACTGAGATGCAGTGAAAATCTTTTGTTTTGCATGCCATCGAGACAGATCATTCCACACATAATTACATCAAAGTAGTTAAAAAAAAACAGAATGCAGAATATAGTGTTACGGTTACAAAGAAAGTCCAGTGCAGGCAGACAAAGTGCAAGGACCACGACAAGGTTGATTGGGAGATTGAGTCTATCCTTTAGCATGTGAGAGGTCCATTCAAGAGTCTGAGTCCTTGAGCCTGGTGGTTCGTGCTCTTGAAGTTTTTCTATCTTCTGCTCAATGGGAAAGGGGAGAAGAGAGACTAACCTGAGTGGGAGGGGTCCTTGATTATATTAGCTGCTTACCTGAGGCGGCAGGAAGTGTAGCTAATCAATGGAGGGGAAGCTGGTTTGCATGATGGATTGGGCTAAGTTCACAACTGCAATTTCTTGTGGTCCTAGGCAGAGCAGTTGACATACCAAGCTGTGAGCATCCAGGTACTTTCTATGGTGCTCACTGTTTCTAGCATTTTATTGGTACTTTGGTTTATTATTGTCACGTGGACTGAGGTACAGTGAAAAACTTTATTTTGCATGCCATCCATACAGATCATTTCATTACATCAGTGCATTGAGGTAGTACAAGGGAACACAATAACAGAATGCAGAATGAAGTGTTACAGTTACAGAGAAAGTGCAGTGCAGGCAGACAATAAGGTGCAAGGCCATAACAAGGTAGACTGTGAGATCAAGAGTCCATCTTATTATACTAGGGAACCATTCAATAGTCTTAAAGCAATGAGGTAGAAACTGTCCTTGATCCTGGTGGTATGTGCTTTCAGGCTTTTGTATCTTCTGCCCATTGGGAAGAGGAAGAATAGAGAATGTTCAGGGTGGGTGGGGTCTTTGATTATTTTGGCTGCTTTGCCAAGCCAGTGAGAAGTGTAGGCAGAATCTATGGAGGGGAGGCTGGTTTCCGTGATGTGCTAAGCTGCGTCCACAACTCTCTGAAGTTTCTTGTGGTCTTGGGCAGAGTAATTGCCATACCAAGCCGTGTGGCATCTGGCTTGGATGCTTTCTATGGTGCATCTATAAAAATTGGTGGGGGTCAAAGGTTACATGGCGAATTTCTTTGGCCTCCTGAGGAACTAGAGGTGGTGTTGCACTCTCTTTGTCAAATTTCTAGCATCTGTGATATTTTGTCTTTGAATTGGCACTATTAGGGTGATCCAGGAAAGGGATCAGACAATACCAGTGCACCCCTGAGCTGTTTACTAATGTTAGTTCAACAGTGACATGAGAGCTCCCACAAGAATGTGACCCCATGAATGCAAGAGCAGGTGACTATATGCAGGTATATTTATATTTGATGAACAGTGCTTAAAAAATATTAGTTTCTGAGCTGGTTAAGTAGCAGTATGAAGTACAGCAGTGAGGAAGCTATCATGAACCCTCATAAAGCACTGTTGTGGCCACACCTGGTGCATTATTCCAGTTCTGTTTGGAAGGGGTGCAGAAAAGATTTACCAGAACGGTTCCTGGGATGAGGGATTTAGGCTGCAGGGAAAAGCTGGAGGTACTGGGATTGATCTCCTTAGAACAGAGAAGGTAGGGAGGGGACATGATGGAGCCAATTAATGAATGGGAGGTCAGGTTAGAGTGGGTCGAGAGATGGAATGGGTGAGGATAAGAGTATGCAGATTTACAGCGACTGGGAAAAGATTCACCGTTGACATAAAGAAAATCTTTTTTTTAAGCAAGGTAGTTAACATTGGGAATGGTAGGTGGTGGGCAGATTCAGTCATAGTTTATCAAAGGGTGTCGGATTAGTATTTGGAGTAAAAGAATTGTCAAGATATGGGGGGGGAAGAGTAATTGTCTGAAGAGTTAGTATGCGCCCCTTCTTTATTGTTCTGTGGTTCAGTCAAGATGCTGAAAGAAAATGCTGGTGAACAGGCAGCAATGTGCTTTGGACCATAGGCTCCAGCTGGAGGTGCGGTCACGCTGATGGAAGCTCCAATGTGGACTGGAGAATGGGAATGCTCAGCAGTCACAGTGAATGAAGTTAGAGATTTAATAGTTTTCAAGTACAGAGGCAGAGGGAAGAGATGATATCAGGAGAAAAAAAAAACTAAATGGAAAGATTAGTGAAAAGGCAAAAGGCAGTGACAAAATTACAAAAGGAATCAGGGAGATGGCATGGCCGAGGAAAGAAATGAAAACTGTGTCTGGAAAAGTTGTGAATGGCACCAACAAAATTTTTTACCAGTGCTGCTGATCCAGAAAGTACGACGACTAATTCTGCTCACTGTAGAGACTGAAAGACAGCAGAATGTTGATCATCAGTTGAGGTTCTGTTCCCCAAGACTGCAGTGTGGATAAAACTGAACACTGTAGAAGGTCAGGAAGAGAGAGGAAAGAATAGGCTTGAGTAGGTTCTATTGTGCTTTCTACTATTCCCTCAATATTTTTCATCCTAACATCCTACCTTCTTTAATTTTTATTTCTGTACTTTATTTCCTTCTAATTCATTGATTTTGTTATGGCTTATCTCTCCCTCGCAGCCAGCTGTTGTTCTACATCTAAGGAGTGTTCATTCTGTTTCTGTGTGTCAAAGGTTGGCTCATGAATTTAGCATGCAAGCACTAAAGTCTGACAGCTAGTGGCAAGTCCTTTGTAGAATATATGTATATACAACAGCCAGAGAATTGTAAACCTCCTCTTAAAAATGATAAACAGGATTCAAATTAATTGTGGCGTTCTGTAATCTACACTTGAGAATTAGGCAGCATAGAATGCAATGACAAGTTGGCATTGTGCATAAGAGACCTGGAATGCTTTTGATATGTGAAATTTTAGTGAGTCTGACAGACTTGCAGATCAAATAATATTAAGATCTGTGAATGAAATGGGAATATTGAGCAATGTAAGCTTGGGGATTCTTCAAACCTTTTACTTCATGTTTACTTTATTGCTACATATTACTAAACCCAGCAATGTCCTAGTCTGCACTTTCAAGTTCAGAGCAAAATGCTTCATTGCACAAAGCTCTTAATTGCATTTGCTTTCCTTTATTTCATATGCAAATTTAGGCCAGTTAATGAAGTGCACTTGTCGGTCTGTGTTTGTGTTCCCCTTGAGTTGTGTTCCCACTCCTACTTTTATTCAATCTCTGATATCTATCTTTATTTGTCGGTTATCTGTTTTTGAACCCACGGTAATAAATCAGAAGGTATGGTTAAACTAAAACCCAATAGCCAGTTAGCACAGAAGGTTTTGCTTGCAATCAACAATGGCACAGTGGTAAGTCTGTTTACTCTTTTTGCTACATTTAATAATTACTTTTTTCCTCATGGGTGATACCTGGTGAGAGGTGAACTTGAAATTCAGCTGCAGTAGCTTAAAGATATATGAATGACATTTTCCCATGTCATTGTACATGGAAAGTCAAGGCCAAACAGTTTTTTTTAAGTTTCTCCCTCGTTGTAAGGGCTGGCACTGTGAATATTTTGCCTATTATAAGAGAAGCCCGACTTGAATTTCTGAAAATCATTGGATTTAGGCTGAACTGTAATTAATTGACTTCCAAGTATAATGTTTCGTTGACCTGGGCATGGTCAGATAAGTGCACAAATATTGTCACCCCTAATTCTGTCAGACTTTGTGTCATTTTTATAATTACTATGTAGCAGAAATGATCTTTGTAAACTTGTCACCTGGTAAGTATACCTTACTACCTGTGGCAGCACTATAAGCACCTCCCAATGTGCGATTCAGCACCGTATGTTTGGCCTCCGTGAGAAGTTGTTGCTGTACCTACAGCAAATGGACATTTAAGTTTTACTTACATTAAGGGGATCAGCTAGCTGTACTGTGAAGAGTTTTGCAGCCCACACAGAGAAATTAAGTAAAAACTTAAGATCCCGGCATGCCATGAGCAACCAAGGGGCTCTACAATGAACTTCCAAAAATCAGGCTGTGAAGGAGAAGCAAGAGAGGCTGGTGTGCATTTGTTGAATATTAACTGTATTCTTCTCTGACTCCTGTAGTCTGGCTGTTTACAGGACTCGGAAAATTCAGAAATCTGAATTCATCCCCAAAAGTCTTTGCAAATGTTAATGCTCAGATTGTTGCTGGAGTAAAGCACATCCTTCAGTTCTTCAAAAGGCTGATTGAACCTGAACCATTCCCATGAAAGTACCTGTGTGTGATAATGGTTGATCTTCTAACAGAATGGCATTTCTTGATGACAATGGACGGGATAATTCATGGGGTTGCCACAAACAAACATGACAAAGGTAATTCAAACAAAGGAGGGAGGGAAGAAAGGAGTAGGACAAATGGACGGACAGTGTTGCCTGATGTACATTCTCCCCTGGAGTGGAACTTAATTGGTGATTTGTTATCTACTGAAATTGAATTAAGGCAAATATATGGTTGACATAAAGTACAAGATACATGAAGATAAAATATTTTAAATTAAATCCTTGTGTAGTCAAAGCTAAGCAGGATGCAGCCGAGGGCCAAGAGGGGGAGATGGTAATGTAGACCTGTAGGCCTTAATTGGAGATCAAGGAGGAAACTAGGGAGACAGCTGATAACTGCTCGCCGATTTTGTCCTTAAAAGGACGACCTCTCAGCCATGAGAATACTGTAGCCAGGAAAGGGTGACCTGATTAGTCACCAGATGTTTTTTATTGAGACAGCTCCCTCCTGTAAAGCTATGTTACACTTATGCAGAGTTGAGCTTGTACTCAGTAGAAAGTAAAAAAGAGGGTATTAGAAGTTGTAGTGTCGGTCCTTATGTCAAGTTATTGTTATTCAATTTAAGGTAGATTATCCCCAAAGGATTCCTTGCCTGTTTCATTTATTAAATCCATTGATCAGTAGGATTAGTGTAAGTGGATGGTTGATGGTTGGTGCCAAATGGCCTGCTTCCATGCTGTATCTTTCTATGATGCTATAACCTAAGCTGACTCTATAATTTAAGGTAACTCAAGCCCCGCCCATTGTAAATATAAGTAGTTTTAGCGGAGGCATCTATCCTACAAATGGTCAACACATAAACTTGCATTGATAAAGGCTAATGTGTAGTGCATGGAGACATCAGAATTTTAATACAGTGGATTGTAATTATAACTACATTGCTGACATATTGAAGAGGGCCTAACTCGTACAGGCAGATATTAAATAAGATTTAATGGATGCTAAGCAATCTTAAAATGGGTGCCTCTGTTCCCTTACCTGAAAAGGGTTTCACAATCCAGCACAGTTCCTTCACCAAACAACTCTGCTAGTTTCAAAGAACAAACATAACAAATGAGATTTTTTGGGTGTAAAAAAAATGTTCTCAGACGAATAGTAACTGAACATTGCATGGTACAGGAATTTTCTTCTGAAAGTTAAATCATTTGATTCAACAAGTATAATGCATAGGAGTCCATGACTATGTGTCTAAAACATGCATCTCTAGTCGTTGGGGACAACAAGGTGAGATTGTAACATTTCTTGTATTGCAATTGTAACTCCCCTTCAACAAAAAATCAGTGGTTGAAATGCAGGTGGTCTATCCCATCATAAAAGGTGTTTTACAAATACTTGAATTTTTTTTGTATGGATAAAAGCCTGCTTTCAATTCTCAACAGACTTACAATATTGTTTCTGTCACATTAAGGTAAAATGACATTCAGTAAACAGGGAAAAACTTTTATGTTTATTATTTTAATAAATATGTTAAAGTATAACAGTGGAAAAGAATACATTCTCATGGCTCAATGCTGAAGCCTGAAGATTCTAGCTTTCAGTTATATCTCTTATCTTTATGAATTACTCCTTCTGACATATTGAACATTGCAAACCTTCAATGTGTTTACATGACGCTTTCTGTCAAATATGCAAATTGGTGATTTGGTATCAATGAGCATAGAACCATAGAACACTACAGCACAGAAAGCAGGCCATTCGGTTGTCCTAGTCTGTGCCGAAACTTTATTCCGCTAGTCCCATTGACCTGCACCCAGTCCATAACCCTCCAGACCTTTCCCTTCCATGTATCTATCCAATTTATTCTTAAAACTTAAGAGTGAGTCCACATTTACCATGTCAGATGGCAGCCCGTTCCACACTCCCACCACTCTCTGAGTGAAGAAGTTCCCCCTAAACCTTTCCCCTTTCACCCTAAAGCCATGTCCTCTCGTACTTATCTCATCTAATCTAGGTGGAAAGAGCCTACTAGCATTTACTCTGTCTATACCCCTCAATTTTGTAAACCTCTATCAAATCTCCCCTCATTCTTCTGCACTCCAAGGAATAAAGTCCTAACCTGTTCAATCTTTCCCTGTAACTCAACTCCTGAAGACCCGGCAACATTCTAGTAAATCTTCACTGCACTCATTCAATCTTACTGATATCCTTCATATAGTTAAGTGACCAGAACTGCACACAATACTCCAAATTTGGCCTCACCAATGTCTTATACAACCTCACCATAACATTCCCAACTCCTATACTCAATACTTTGATTTATGAATGACAGGATGCCAAAAGCCTTCTTTACAACCCTGTCCACCTGTGACGCCACTTTCAGGGTTTGTTACGAACCAGCAACTAAAGAAACACACCGAGTCATGTATAAGTATTAAAACTATTTTATTAATTATGATAATAATAAAAATAAAAATAAAAATGTTAGAATGTTAGAAGTAAAAATGTTAGATCTTAAACATTAACCCCAAAACTAAACTTGAAGTGTGTGTGTGGCAAATTCCCAAACTCCAAGTCCAGGAATAGTTCTCAAAGTTCAGTTTAGCAAACCGTAAGGTAAAACGTGAGCAAAGGCTTCTTCAACGACCACCATTGACTGAAGACAAAACGTAGAGAGGAAATAGAGAGTAATTACAAAATCCAAATGTTCCACTTTGGAACTCATACAACACCTCAGTGTCTACTCAGCAGTGACTACACCACCGCTTTGTTCCGAAGCATATGCCACCCCAAAAGGCATTCGAATCGTGGCTGTCCACAAATGGCTGTCCCACTATAGGTTAACGACAAAGTGGACTCCACCGGATTATTCCAAAAATCCATATGTGGATTATAATGACAGGCACAGTTATTGTTTTTCATCCATCGATAGAGACTAGCAGGCTGGTGTCTGTCTGTCTCTCTCTCCCCCCTCTCTCCCCTCTCCCCCTCCCTCTCCCCCTCCCTCTCCCCCTCCCTCTCCCCCTCCCTCTCCCCCTCCCTCTCCCTCTCCCCCTGACTGTCTCTCCAAAAACGTCATTACGTCCTTATCTCCTGTTGTCGTCATCACGCCACACACACTACTCTATCTTAAAGGGACATTCACCAATAGTAACCTAGTCTGTAACAGGATTATGTATCTGAACTCCCAGATCCCTCTGTTCCTCTGCACTCCTCAGTGCCTTACCGTATACTGTGGATGTCCTACCTTGATTTGTCTTTCCAAAATGCAACACCTCACATTTGTCTGCATTAAATTCCATCTGCCATTTTCTGGCCCATTTTTCCAGTTGGTCCAGATCCCTCTGCAAGCTTTGAAAGTCTTCCTTGCTGTCCACAACGCCTCCGGTCTTAGTGTCATCACCAAATTTGCTGATCCAATTTACCACATTATCATCTAGACCATTGATATAGACAACAAACAACAATGGTCCCAGCACAGTTCCCTGAGGTACACCACTAGTCACAGGCCTCTGGTCTGAGAAACAATCATCCACTACCACTCTCTGTCTTCTCCCAAACAGCCAATTTCAAATCCAGTTTGCAACCTCTCCATGGATACCTAGTGTCTGAACCTTCTGAACTAACCTCCCATGTGGGACCTTGTCAAAGGCCTTACTAAAGTCCAAGTAGACAACATTCACAACCTTTCCTTCATCTACTTTCTTGGTAAACTCCTCAAAAAACTCTACAAGATTCGTTAAACATGATCTAACATGCACAAAGCCATGCTGACTATCCCTAATCAGCCCTTGGTTGCCCAAATACTTGTATATCCGATCTCTCAGAACACCTTCCAATAATTTACCTACTACTGATGTCAGGCTCACTGGCCTGTAATTACCTGGTTTACTCTTAGAGCCTTCTTTAAACAACAGAACAACATGAGCTACCCTCCAGTCCTCCGGCACCACACCTGTGACTAAGGGCATTTTAAATATATCTGCCAGGGCCCCTGCAATTTCTACACTAGTCTCTCTCAAGGTCCGAGAAGATATCTTGTCAGGCCCGGGGGATTTATCTACCTTTATTCGTCGTAAGACAGCAAGCACCTCCTCCTCTTTAATCTCTATATGTTCCATGACACTACTGCTTGTTTCCCTTCCTTCCATATACACTATGCCAGTTTCCTGAGTAAATACTGATGCAAAAAAACTGTTTAAGGTCTCCCCCATCTCCTGATGCTCCACACATAGATGACCACTCTGATCTTCTAGGGACCAATTTTGGTCCCCTTACCAACCTTTTAATATACTTGTAGAAACCCTCTGGGTTTACCTTCACATTATCTGCCAAAGCAACTTGATTGTTTCATCAGTATATTCATCAGAACAAATTTTACTTGCAGCAAGAGATTTATATGATGTGGTTTCTTGCCATCTCCTATAGAGGGTGTCATGAACTGTTTCAGGAAAGTTTGAGCTCTCTTCACTCTGTGATTGCTGCTGACCTCAGGAAGGTTTATAGTGATGTACTCATTGAATGCTCTTTTGAGCTGCAAGCTGGAGCTTTCAAAACAAAGACAGGCATATCAACTTAAACTCAGAAAACAGATGAAAAAGTTCAATGATCCTGATACTGTTTTTACTGCAGCATTTCAGGCAATGAAATGAAAGTAAAATACTTCTGACACCAGGGATTAGGATAAAAAGCAAAGAGTGAAAGAAATTCTCAGGATACCAGGTAGCAACTGCAGGAAGAGGAATTGATCTGATACTAACTCAGATTCTCTCTGCACAGATATTGACTAACATGGTGAACATTTGCAACATTATCCATTTTTTGAGAGACAATGATATATATTTGCATTGTCCTAACAACATCATCCTTGTTTTGCTTATGGACTAATATTATGCATTATTGACATACAAATTCTCAGTTTACAGTTGTTCTAATTTCTGTAGACATGTGCACCATTAATCCCACTGTCATTACACTCCAAATGAGCCTGGCATTAGATACACTCTTGTGTATTTGATGCTAATTTGCCTGGCTACGTATGTCTCTGAGACCTGTCATTCCAGACCTCTGTGAGAGTCTGGTATAGGTATAGAGAATTAAAACTGTACCAGCCCCTGCCTGCTCTCAACACAGTGAATCTTGATGTTGCAGGAACAGCTTGTATAATCTAACTTTTCCCATGTTCCTTGATATTTGTTGTTAGGAAAGGAACCTTCCAGGCAGCTGGACAGAAAGTATTAGATTTGTGAGGAAACAGCAAGGATGAGGTGCACGGGTGTTTGGATTCAGGTCATGGAAACAACACTATAATGAATTTGTATAGTGTCCTTGGTGGGTTGAATTATGCTTACCTCTGGCCAATGATTGAGCAGAGAACTGTTGGCTACACAATTGATCAACACCAGTTAACTTATCTCTCACTTCTGCCCCTGTGCATTGAAACAAGAATCAGATGATCTGGAGAACAATGCTAGTGCATTTGACCTCCTACTGCCCTGTTGGATTCTGTGCTGGGTCCTGTGACAGAGCGCTGAAATATTGAGCTTGTGTCCAACTGTATCTCACATCCAGCTCCTCAGCCTTGTGGCAGCCATTTGAATAAAGTGCCAAACTAGAGCAAAAGGATGGTAAGTGATTTGTTTATATTTTTTAATGTTGTATAACTTTATTTTTCATATTTATGTTTTAATTATAATACTTTATTAGGGACAGCACAGTGACACAGCAAATAGAGATGCTGCCCCATGCCTCCAGTGACTCGAGTTCAATCCTGACCTCTATTGTTGTTTGTGTGGAATTTGTACACTTCCTATGGCCAAATAGGTTTCCCCTGGGTTCTCTGGTTTCCTCCCACATCCCAAGGACATGCAGGTTGGTAGGTTAATTGTTTACAGTAAATTGTTCCTGGTGTACAGGTGAGAGGTAGAATACTGGGGTGCTGATGAGAATGTGAGGAGAACAAAATAGGATTGACGTAGGTGGGTGCTAGCTGCTCTATGTAGACTCAGCTGATTCTGTGCTGTGTGATGCCATGACTCTATAAGAGAAATAAAGGACTGCAGATGCTGGAATCTAGATGAAAAACACTATGATGCTGGAGGAACTGAAGAAGTGTCCTGGCCCAAAATGCTGACCGACTGCTTTTCTCTATGGACGCTGCCTGGTGCCTGCTGAGTTCCTCCAGCATCATCATGTTTTTCACCATGACTCTAATGCTTTTAGCTAATTTCTAAAACTTTATATTTTAAACTGGTAATAAACAAATTTATTTTTAATTTTTAAAAATAATTTTGATAATATTTGAACTGTTTTAAAGTGTATTTGAATGTAAGAGACATTTTGATATAATTCAAAGGCCTTTAATGGCAGTGAGCTGTGTGTGAGCCATCAGGATAACATAGGACTGGAGACACGAGACGGCAGATGCAGGATTTCAAAGAAGATGTACGGCATGCTTGCCTTCATTGGTCGGGGCACTGAGTATATAAGTCAGGAAGCCATGTTGCAGCTGTATAAAACTTTGGTCAGGCCACATTTAGAGTATTGTGTACAGTTCTGGTTGCTGCATTATTAGGAAGGTTGTGGAAGTTTTGGAGAAGATGCAGAAGAGGTTCACCAGGATGTTGCCTGGATTAGAGGGTATGAGTTAATAAGAAGACGGACTTGGATTTTTTTCTCTGGAACATTGGAAACTGAGAGGTGACTTGATCAAAGTGTCAACGATTCCATTCACCCCACAGATGCTGCTTGACTCACTGAGTTTCTCCAGCAGATTGTTAGTGTAGGATCTCAGGATATGCCTCTTGAGATCTACTTTCCAGTTGAGGCCAGATCACTTTTCAGGAGGGCATTCAGGATATACAAGGTCAGTTCGGTTGGGCCTCTGCATCCAGATCAGGTTGGTGCAGCTAGAACATGAAACATTGAAGAGTACAGCATAGGACCAGACGCTTCAATACACAATGTCCGTGCCGACCATGATGCCACCTTAAATACACAACTGCCTGCACATGATCTACATCCCTGTTACAAACATTACTGTTGTATTTGTTGCCACCACCTCCCTGGCAGCATATTTACCACAAAAATCTCCTTTGAAGTTTCCCTCTCTCACATTAAAGCTATGCCCTCTAGTATTTGACATTTCTGGGAAATAGACTTGCGGTAGATAGTCAATCTATGCCTCTCATAATTTTACACACTTCGATCAAGTCGCCTCTCAGTTTGCAATATTCCAGAGAAAACAACCCAAGTTTGTCCAACCTCTCCTTATTACTCATACCCTCTAATCCAGGCAACATCCTGGTGAACCTCTTCTGCATCTTCTCCAAAGCTTCCACAACCTTCCTATAATGCAGCAACCAGAACTGTACACAATTGTGTACTCTAAATGTGGCCTGACCAAAGTTTTATACAGCTGCAACATGGCTTCCTGACTTTTATATTCAGTGCCCCGACCAATGAAGGAAAGCGTTCCATACATCTTTATCACCCCATCTACTTGTGTTGCCACTTCCAGGGAGCTATGGACTTACACCTCAAGATCCCACTGTATGTCAATGCTCCCAAGGGTCCTGCCATTTACTGTATACTTTCTTATTGCATTTGGCCTCCCAAAATGCAACCCCTCACACTTGCCTGGATTAAACTTGATCTGCCATTTCTCAGCTCATATTTCCAACTGGTCTATATTCTCCTGAATCCTTTGACAACCTTGCTCACTATCCAAAACTCTACTAACTTGTGTGTTGTCTGCAATCTTGCGAATCAGCCCACCTGCATTTCAACGCAAATAATTTATGTACTGTACATCACAAATAACAGAAGTCCCAGCCCTGATCCTTGTAGAACGCCACTGGTCACAGACCTCCAGTCAAAATAACTCCCCTCCACCACTACCTTCTGTCTTCTATGGCCAAACCAATTTTGAATCCAATTTACCAAGTCTCCATGGATCCCATGTGACTTAATCTTCCGGATCAGCCTACTATGAGGGATCTTATCAAAAAGTTTCAATAAACGTCACGTATACAACATCCACTACCCTCCCCTCACCAATCACCTTCGTCACCTCTGTCAAAAAAACCTGATCAAGTTTGTAAGACATGACCTCCTCCACATAAAGCTATGCTATCCCTAATAAGTCTACGTGAGTAGATCCTATACCTAAGAATCTTCTCAATAATTTCCCTATTGCTAATATAAGGTTCACTGGCCTATAATTTCCTGATTTGTCTCTACTGCCCTTCTTAAACAGAGGAACAACGATGTTTATTCTGCCGTCCTCTAGGAGTTTGCCTGTGGCTCAAGAAGCTACAAGGCCCCAGCAATCTTCTTTTTTGCCTCGCAATGAGTTGGGATAGATCCCATCAGCCCTGAGGATTTATCCATCTTAATGCTCTTCAAGAGACCCAGGAACTGTCTTAATATTAACATGTCCTAGAATACAGCATACACCTCCCTGATCTCACTATCCTCCATGTCCTTCTCCTTGATGAATACTGATGTAAAGTACTTGCTCATTACCTCACCCATTTCCTCTGGATCCAGGCATAAATTCCCTACTTTGTTCTTGAGTGGTCCTAACCTCTTCCCAGTTTTAATGTATGTATAAAATGCCTTGGGATTCTCTATAATCAAACTTATCAAGGATATTTTATGGTCCCTTTTAGCCCTCTTGATACCCTATTTAAGTTCATTCCTGCTTCTTTATATTCCTCAAAGACCCTGTCTGATTTCAGTTTCCCTAACCTTGCACATGCTTCCTTTTTCTTTTTGACTAAATTTGCAACATCTCTCATCATCCAACATTCCCAAACCTTGCCATCCTTGTCCCCATGAGGAAGAAAAACATGTTGGTCCTAAATTCTGACCAGTTGGCCTTTAAGTGACTCCCACATGTTAGATGTGGACTTACCCAATAACAGTTGCTCCCAATCTACTCTCCCCAGCTCTTGTTTAATACAATTGCAATTAGCCTTTTCCCAATATAACACTGTCCCCCAATATTCATTTTTATTCTTATCTGAAAACTTGCAGAGTTATAATCATTGTTCCCAAAATGGTCTCCCACTGAAACTCCGATCACTTGGCCAGGCTCATTTCTCAATACAAAGTCTAGTATGGCCCTTTCTCTAGCTGGATTATCAACATACTGTGTCAAGAAACCCCCCCTGGACATACCTAACAAATTTTGCCCTCTCTAAGCCTCTGGCACTATGGGAGTCCCAGTCAATATTGGGGAAATTAAAGCTGTCCCCTATAATTACCCTGTTGCTTTTACGTTCTTCCATAATCTCCCAATATATCTCTTCATCTGTTGCTCGCTGGCTATTGGGAGGCCTGTTGTATAACCCCATCATAATGACTGCACCTTTCTTATTCCTGAGCTTTACCCATATTGCCTCACTGGATGAGCCCTCCAGGACATCCTCTCTAAGTGCTGCTGTGACATTCACCCTGACCGGTAGTGCAACTCCCCCACCACTTTTACATCCCTCTCTTTCACATCTGAATCCTGGAACATTAAGCAGCCAATCCTGCTCTTCTCTCAACTAAGTCTCTGTAATGGCCACAGCATCTTAGTTCCGTGTACTGATCCATGCGCTCAGTTCATCTGCCTTACCCATTATAGTCCTTGCATTGAAATAAACACACTTCACCAGCTCAGTCCCACTGTGCTCATTAACCCAGGCCTGCCAGTCTTCCCTTTCAGCCTTACTTGTTATAACCTCTACCTTCCCCTCAATCCCTCCACCTTCTCACCTGTTGCCCAGGTTCCCATGCCACTGCCACTCTAGTTTCTACCCTCCTGAGTAGCACCAGAAAACATCCCTGCAAGGCTGTTAGTTCCCCTCCAGTTTAGGTGCAACCTGTTCCTCTTGTGCAGTTTGCACTTGCCCTGGAAGAGAGACCAATGATCCATGTACCTGAAGCCCTTCCTTCCTGTACCAGTTCCTTAGCCACTATTGAACTGCACTATCTTCCTATTTCTTGCCTCACTAGTATGTGGCACAGGGAGTAATCTTGAGATTGCACCCCTCGAGGTCCTACTTTTTAAACTTTCTACCTAACCTAAGTTCTCTTTGCAGGACCTTATCTCACTTCCTCCCTCTGTCCTTAGTACCGATATGGACCATGACCTCTGGCTGCTTACCCTCCCCTTTCAGAATGTCCCGTGCCTGCCAAGAGACATCCTTGCCCAGACACTAAGGAGGAAACGCACCATCCTGGCATCTTGCATGCAGCCACAGAAATGTCTGTCTGTGCCCCTGACAAGAGAGTCCCTCACCACTGTTGCTTGCTTAGTCCTTGACCTACCTTGCTGTGCAATAGAGCTAGTTGTGGTGCCACTGATCTGGCTGCTGCTGTTATTTTCTCCTGAAAGGCCACCCCTCCAACTGTATCCAAAGCAGTATTCTTGTATGAGAAGGGGACAGCCACAGGGGAATCCTACATTTTCTACCTCCCCCTCCTGGTGGCCACCCATCTATCTGACTGAACTTTTGTCTCGACCACCTCCCTAGTACTCCTGTCTCTAATATTCTCTGCCCCCCCCCCCCCCCCCCCCGTATGCTTCATGCAGTCCGAAAGGAACTGCAGTTGGACACATTTCCTGCAGAACTAATCACTAGGGACATTTGAACTCTCCTTGATCTCCCACATCTCACAGGAGGAGCATACCTCTTCACCAACTGCCATCACCTCCCCTTTTAACAGCTCAAGGACAATGGAAAATCCTACCTTGCCTTATCTTGTTGCTACTTGCCCTCCTCACTGAAGTGTGATGTTCACCAAAGCCTGCACTTTGACCCCTTCTCAAAATGGCCACTGTGCTAAGTCTTGCCTCCCTTTTATTCACTGCTAGGCCTAGCGATAACCAAACAGCTCCTCATCTGATACACACGTTTTAAATGGTCTCTGCTGTTCCTCCTCCTTTCAAGGCATCCTGGTAACCAAACAAATTACTGGGTAGCCAGCGTGGGTGATGAGTTCGAGCTGTGGGCCGCATCCAGTATAATTCGGTCCATGATGCTAAAATACACCAAGGCATTTCACTGATACATAATCAGTCAAAATTTGATACCTACTCACATGAGATATTTGTAAAGGTGACCAGAAGAAGTGAGAGGATAAAGATGCTCTGGTTGCTAAAGGTTTGATAGCCAATGGCGGATCAAATCTGGGGACACCCTAACTATCTTAGATTTTCCTTCCTTATTTATAAACAAAACCTAATAAAACATATGGTGGGAGTGCTGCATTTCTTCTTTTGAACATGTGGCTCAGATATTGCACACACATATACCTATAAGCTGAGCTACTCAACAAGTTTAGCTAAATCTCTAAATTTTGTAACATTTTGAATGCATGTATCGGAGACCTTTTTACAGTACTCTAGTTGATCGCTGCAGAATTAAATCAATGTTATGATGCTATCTGAGTGCAGAGCAGCATGAATTCAAAATCAAACTGGTTAATCTAATGAGACTGTGTCTGCGCTTGGTATCACTGCTGAAGGTTTTCTGCAAAGCTGAGATAAGCTATTTAGAATGGGTCAGTTAGAAGAATTATTGTGTTCTGAATTCAGACGCTGTGCTTGCTTGAGTACAACAATGAAACCCGGCTCACTGCCTTACTGTTCTATGCACTCACTAAGAAAATGAGGATCATCAGACAGGCTCCCCATGTTACTCTGATTGGGAATGACTGGCTGCTCAGCAACTATCCTGCTTTTTGGCACAATACAGGAAGAACCATTTCAAATCAACTATGGAAAATGGGATAAAATTGGTAATCATTACAGGCTCTTTTTGCACGTTGCTCCACCCTGCAATGAATGAAAAACCTGACTATTGATACCAAGAAGTACTGTATATGCATTCACCATCAACATTTCCCACTCCCCCACCACTACAAGCCCTCACTCCCCTAACGTAATTCAAGACCACCTGCTATTGCTTGTCTATTTCTTTTTCTAACTTAATCAAGAATAGAAATGATTGCAATTCAGTGACTGTTGGTTCCATCTGTAGTAAGAATCAGCAGCTGGCTCAGCAGGAGAGCCTTTCATTTATTAGTACCTTAATGTGTTCTGCATGCCTGAAGAGAAGCAGTGTGCCCTGAAAGACTTGTCTCAGTAATACGTGTGACAACAATAGCTATCAGGGATGTTGAACCATTCTTTTTTGTCTTCTGTGGCATCTCAAACCCAGAAGAAGCTGACCCAGGAATCACCCTCCACAAATGCAGAGGAAACAAATATTTTATTTCATATTTCATGTGTTCATACTTTTATGGAGGGTAAGGCAGGTGTGGGACAGAGAATCAGAGAGATGGTGGGGCAGTGGGGAGCGGTGTATTAGATGATGGCAGATCTGAGATGAAAAGTAAAGCATATCATATTGGATGTCTTGGATCTTCCAGATCCAGAGTGTCCAAGTTGTGAGTTACTGCATGAATAATGTGGCTGATGGGAACATCCCATATTAAACAGGAAAGTATGGTCTTCTAGCGACTGAACTGATCTTGTGAAATGCATTTCTACAACTGGACTGGCAAACATTGTCCTCTTGAAAGTTTCTGAAGGGGTTGTCCTTTTGCTTTCCTAAGGGTATTAGTCATTCTGGCTTTTTTCTTCCCTAGATTTCTATATTCCTGCTCTCAAAATGTTCACCTCAAAGGAAAACCTCTAAGTTAATCTCAGATTTCATTCATGAGAACAGAAGAAAATAGGATCAGGGTTAGGGTCACCAGGTCCCTCAAGCCTGCCCTGCCATTCAATATGACCACAGCTGATCTATATTGGCTTCAACTCCTCTTCTGTGCTAGTTCTCCATAACCCTCAATTCCTCAATCTTTCAAATATTTATCTATTTCCAACTTAAATATATCTAATGATCTGGCCTACACTACCTTTGGGCAGAGAATTCCCGAGATCCACTGCCCTCTGATAGAAAACTTTCTACACGCCTCAGTTTTAAATGACCGACCCATTATATCATAGCTACGTAAACTTGTATGTGATCCTTCATTTAAGCGAGCTTGCCCTGTTTTGCTACAAAAGTATACAGCAAATACAGAGATCAGCAGTTAATATAAGAGGAGTGTCCAGAATGGAATAATTGTAAATGAGTCCTGGATGGAATGTATTTGATGTAATGAAAGGCCCTTTCTCTCTTCAGACTTGGTGCTCATAAACAATGGTAGATTTGTTTACTGAGTTCAATTTCCCTGCCACCCTAATATCATCCTACATTAGATAAAACTCAAATTAATAAGGAACCAACATAGAGAATTACCGATTCTTGTATTTCAAAGTGCACTTGTGTTTATGTTTTCTGACATACTGAGGATGCTGGTTCTGATTCAAAAGTTTCAAGGAGCTGATGGTTACTACAAATTAAATTGTTTGACCCAATTTCCCAACAGTCAGAAAGACCAAGCTGCTGGTCTAAGCGTCCACAGCCAGTTTACTCTAGACTTGGCCTTCTGGACAAGACCTACATATCAGGGGCTGCTCCTCATATTCTGGTTGCACTTTAAGTCTCATGCTCCTGGTTGGGCACCTGGTGCGATGGTCAAGGTCAGTTGTGAACATGTTCATCAGTCCACCCCTTCATCTGGCTAAGTGACTTCATGGATCCAGGCATTGGGCCACGGGGGTGGGGGGGTGGGGAGGTTCTCTTGTTCGAATCAACTGCCTGCCCTTCTTCCAAAGTCACGTTTGTGCCCGAGTCTCCGTGGAAAGGGAGCCAACGGTTTCTACTGGCTTGCTGGAGGGTTTCAGGGACTGATGGGCAAGATGGGTTGGAGTACATCATGGACACAGTGAACAACATTTTAATTCAAGTTTTGTGTTAATGTTGTAAATTCATTTTAAAACATAAACAGAAAGGAAACAACAAAAAAACACACAAAATGGAGGCCTGCGAATAAAGTCCAAAAAAATAACACAAACAGAAACAAAAAAGAGCTGGAGGACTGGGTATCCCATTTCACCACAAATGAAAGAGGGTTTTTTTTGCCTGTTTCGTCCTTCTCCAGCATGAAAATAACCTCTTGTTTGAGTTTATGACAGCTCTGCATTCTGTGTGGGACAAAATTATGTGAGACAAAAGGAAGTGACTTATTTGAGGTATTGATGTCATTCAGTGTCCTGGTTAGGCTTTACACTGAATAACATATATCTTCAAGTGACAACAAGAGATTTGAATGAAATCTTAAACCATGACATAAGATTTTCCACATTTTAAAAATATGAATGGTTCCCTTTTTCTCTATTCATTCCATTTCATTGGTTTTGACTAATGAGACATGGGTAAATTACTCTCAGTTGCCACTTCCTGTTTAAATAATTGTAACTTTTTAGCAGCTCCACTCCATTTCCTTTTTCTGGGGAATACATGACTTCCTCAGTTGAGTGTGGGAATTTACAAGTGAGTGGATGCAGGCAGCAGTCTGTTTCATCACAATATCAACATCAATAACAATGATCCTCTGTGACATTCTTCAGTGGAATCATTGCCATTGAAGGAAGAAGCTTTATTTGATTATGGATCCTTTCCAGTTCTGAAGTTGTTAGAGCTGACAGCGGTAAATGTGATCCCAATGTTATTGGGCAGCCTTAGGAAGGAAGTAAAAGGTACTCCCTCGATTTTCTGGCAGAAATCCAGGAGCTCTGGGCCAGGCTATGGGCTGCAGGTGGCCAACTGCTGGGACTGGGATAGGGTGGGGAGAGGCCAATCAACCACTAGGGAACAGCCATCGAGAAATGAGTGGTCGCAGTCAGCGGGCAGCCTCACTCGGGAAAGCAGACAGCTGGAGGGTGAGGGGAGGCTGGTCTGTGGGGGGAAAAATTTGGGGGAATCAAGAGGTGGTGGGGGGAAGGACGTGAGTGAAAAGGGAAGGAGCTGAGAGGAAGTTAGTAGAAGTGGGGCAGAAATAGGGTGACTGAGGGAGGGGGGATCTGAAGGAAGGAGGGAATCAGGATAGGGATAGTGGGCTGTAAGAGCAAGCAGGTCCAAATGAAAGGGTGTGTGTCGATGCCCATGTATATCCACGATCAGAGTTTGTCTGCACATGCTTAGAGTTGTGTATTTCTTTGTAGGTAAAATGCATCAGCATATGTTTAGAATGTGCATAGGTATAAATATCGGTGTGTCCACATATGTATGTGTGTTAAACCTATGCAGCAGAATTGGTTTTCAATCATCTTGGATCTCCTTGTCATTGGACCAAGCCAATGTGGTAACTGGTGTTCAACAGCTATCCCACATAGAAAGAAATCTTGTACAGGAATCCCCCACTCCTCAAAATAGGAATGAAAGCAAGTCATCCTCAATCCTAAGAGTCTGCCTAAGAGGGAAGAGAAGGTGACGTATGTATGTTTTTAGTCTGTGTTATAGAGCCTGATCTCCAATTGTCTTGGATCACCTTGCTAGATGATCAAGACACTGCACTGTTAAGGCTGCGTGATAGCTGATGTATAATAGCCAGCCAATGTTAAAAGAATTTACTCACAGGGATCTATCAAGCTTCAGAACTGGAGTGGACCTGAGGGACTGCTTTAAAAAGGAGAAGAAGAAGAAATGGATGTATGAAGAAGAAGCTAATGTACCAGAAAGCTTTACCAAATAAGATCCATTGTTTTCAAATTATCGGTCAACACTACACAGAAAATAATCTAGAAAGAGCTCAATCAGGATGTAGTTGCGTGATTGTGTCTACCAATTAGCATATTTGTTGGTTATAAATAATTAATTAAACATTGTTCAGCATACAATGCAACTTTCTCCTCATCTGTAAGGGTACAAATATTCCAGCATTTGAAGGCATTGGAGTGAGCTGCATATTTGTTCCATCTGAATAACCATTTGTTGAAATTTTCATTGCAATTCAGGAAAAATTGATTGCCCCTGATCTTGGCAAACTCACTATCCAGCAGATTTTACAATCTGTCTGGGTGTGCCCAGAAATTAAATCCCTCCTTACATAATGGTGAAGACTGTGCTTTGAAGTGCAATGAATGCTTATATTTGGGAATCAACAAAGACAATGGTATACTTGTTAGCTATGCTGGTGCCTGTTGTTAGAAATTCCACTCTGTTCTGCCTCACCAGGGTTGGGGAAAGGTCAGTTCTTTTCATTCCAGAGTATAAAAACAAAGATTCAAGAGGATAAAGTTAAGAGTAATTATGCAATTCAGAGAAGATGGAATGCCATAACATAAGTATCAGCAGTAAACTGAACCATAGAAGGTTTCAGCAGGCAATTAATGTGATAATGGCATGCCAGATAGGTATTTTGACATTAGAACACAGTGCCCTTCTAATACCTATCCATTTTTAATTTCAGATATATTTTTATGGAAATTATTGATGGGGTTGTCATAACTTGTGATATTTCAGTGCAGTGCTGAAATCCATTTGCTCAGAAACCTCAGACAATCAGGTTTTGCATCTGGATGATTTAAGCCAGAGCTATTTTGTCGATTGAATACTGAATTTTTCCATTTCAGATGGAATCTTTTTGTACACGGTGTGCTTGGAATGCTAATTTGCTGAAAGTTGTTTTAGAGAAACAAACAGTTGGAAGAGCACCTGGGCTGTTCATGATTGCTGTTACATGTAGTACCATTAAATATGCTGATGGCATACACAATGCAAGCCTTTATTGTCAAATTTTCCATGTAAATGATACAAATCCTTGGTGTGTATGGTTAACATTTAGCCAAAGCCAAATGTTTGTCTATTTAACTGAGCCCAGATGGGGGAGGGTTCACATAACCTCTGAATTTCAAAATAAATTCTGTTCTGCTAAAGATGAAGACTATCCGCTTGAGTGAACAGTGAGAACTTACTTGGAGTTAAATTGATTTTCCATTATCAACTCATTTCCTAAATGATGTTCAAAACTGTATTTATTCAATGAGTTGGCAATTTCCAATTTCACAACTGTGCTTTCACAATCATCATAAGGAGAATATTGAAAAAACTAACCTGCTTCCTCAGTACTACATTCTGAAACGTAAGCACTGTTACTAATAAAAGGAAATAAAGCTGACATGCTGTTAGCTATCTCACCTCTATTACAGAAGATTGTGGGTTCAAGACCTATTTCAGAGACTTTTGCACATCATACAGGCTGGTACATTGGAGAAATACTGAAGGAGTGCTGCAGTGTCTGAGGCACAGTTGTTTAGATGAGGTATCAGACAAAGATCCTCCCAGACAAATGAATAACAGAAAAGATCTCCAAGTGTAAGCAGAGGTCATTTTACTGGTTTGCAGACCAATCTTTATCCTTTAATCATTCCCACCAGAAACAATTTATTGGGTAAATACTGTCACTGGAACCTTGCTACATGCAAATTGAGGTTTTATTTCCTCACATCACAAGACTTTAGAAAGATGCTAGCATTGTCAAGTGCTTTGAGACATCCTGAGGTCATGAAAGGCACCACATAGGTGTCTCTAACAGCACCTCCCAAATATCAGAAGAATGAGGGTGTCAGGCAAATTGGAACACAATTATCTTCATGTTCCCATCCAAGTCACACACCATTCTGACTTGAAAATATATCATTGCCCCATTATTAACAGTATATCAGAATCAGGTTATTATCACAGTCTTATATGACATGAAATTTGTTGTTTTGCAGCAGCAGTACAGTGAAAAGACGTAAAAAAAAGACACAAAAAGACAAAAATAGGGGCGGCACGGTAGTGTCATGGTTAGCATAACACTATTACAGCGCTAGTGATTGGGGTTCAATTACGGCTGCTGTCTGTAAGGAGTTTGTACGTTCTCCTCTTGACTACGTGGGTTTCCTCCCACGTTCCAAAGATGTTCGGGTTAGTAGGTTAACATGGGTGTAATTGGGCCGGAAGGGCCCATTACCGTGCTGTATAAATAAAGTTTTAGAAAGTTTTACTATTAATTACAAAATAAATAGTGGAAAAAAAAGGAATAATGAGGTGGTGTTCATGGACCATTCAGAAATCTGATGACGGAGGGGAAGAAGCTGTTCTTGAATTGTTGAGTCTTGGTCTTCAGGCTCTTGTACTTCCTCCCTGATGGTAGTAACAAGGAGAGGGCATGTCTCAGGAATCCTTAATGATGGATGCTGCCTTCTTGAGGCACTGCCTCTTGGAGATGTCCTCGATGGTGAGGAGGGTTGTGCCTGTGATGGAGCTGGCTGAGTCTACAAATCTCTGCAGCTTCTTGCAATCCTGTGCATTGGAGCCTCCCTACCAGGCTGTGATGCAACTAGTCAGAATGCTCTCCACCATCCATCTATAGAAATTTGCAAGAGTCTTTGATGACATACCAAATCTCCTCAAACTCCTAACAAAGCACAGTCACTGGCGTGCCTTCTTCTTGATTGCATCAATGTGTTGGGCCCAGGACAGAGATGTTGACACCCAGGAACTTAAGGCTGAATATGATCCAGTCCATCGATTCAAAGCAGTCCTGTAAGGGCTCTTCCACCTCTCTTGACCAAACCTTCATGGTCCTCACCACTGGTGCTGTGGTCTTCAGTCCCTGCCTATATGCTGGGAGTAGAATTACAGCCAGGTGATCGGACTTCCCAAGTGCTGGTTCAGGATGGCACGGTAGGCATTCTTGATGGTGGTGTAACAGTGATCAAGTATGTTGGCTCCTCTGGTTCCACAAGTGACATGTTGGTGGTAGTTTGTCAGAGACTTCAAGCAGGACTGGTTGAATTCCCCCACAATTATCGAGAAGGCGTCAAGATACACTGTCTCACGACTGTTGATCATGGTGCTCGGCTCCTCCAGTGCCAGCTTGACATTTGCCAGGGGTGGAATGTACATCGCTACCAGGATGACGGCAGAGAACTCCCTCTGCAGGTAGAACGGACGACACTTGACCGCCAGATGTTCCAGGTTGGGGGAGCAGGACTGAAACAAGACAGCTGCATCTGTGCACCACGATGAGTTAATCATGGAGTAAACACTGCCGCCTCTGCCTTTACCTGATGTCGCCCTCCAGTCCATGCGGTGGATGGTGAAGTCCTCGGGCTAGAGTGCTGGGGATGAGCCATGTCTCTGTGAAGCAGGGTACACAACAGTCCCTGGTGTCCCTCTGGTACTGCAGTCTTGCTCTGAGATCTTCAATTTTGTTTTCCAGAGACTGTACATTAGCCAGGAAGATGATAGGAAGGGGAGGCCTTGGGGCCCTGCTCCTCAGTTTTACCTGCAGTCGTCTCCGGCAGCCGTGTTTCCTGCGACAATAGAGATGTTTTCTGAACTTCCAGCTGCTGTATTCATTCCCTGGTGGTCTGGAATTCCAAGGCTGTCTAATTTTTTAATCTATATATCTAAATGTAGTCAACCAGATGGACTGCAGAAGATGGCTCGTTACCACCTCCTCAAGGGCAATATGGGATGGGCAATAAGTGATGTTGTCCTGGTGACAATAACTTCTCAAAAGATGAATAAGTTTTAAAAAATCGTATAATGAAATTATTACAATAAATTATTTCAAAATGTTGCATTTATCTTACTCCTGGCCTTGTATAACAATAGGATATATGGATTTGGATTCAACTCTAAGTAAGGTGAACTTCAGCCAATACTGTTGTAGTGCTGAGAGTATGCTGGATCATCAGAGTTTGCTTTTGTTCAGGTGACTAAGATCTCATCTGTAGGTTTTGATGATAATAGATCACGACAGAGCAAAGTTTTAAAAGAATTGAGCCAACCTCTATTTTCTGGCCAGCGTTTCTTCTCCAAAGAACACTGATTTAAAAAGAATGCACCAAGTGGTCATTCGTCTTATTTTCTATTTGAAGGAACCTTGCCTTATTGGGGATGGGGTTGGGGAGAATGCCTGCTATCATTTCCAACATAATAATAATCACTACACTTCAAAGGTAATCAATTGGATGTGAAGTATTTTGCAACAACCTGAGGATATGATAAACCAACATATAAAAGCCATCCTTTAGTTTTTGTTTAAAACAATCTCACTGTGCTCTCTCTTTACAATTCATATTGGAATTTTCCACTTCTATAGTCTATACCAAGCTGTCCTAGCAATAGGAGGAAATTGACAATAAAATTAAAGGTTAACCCTGTGGCAATCTGTGACATTTTGGATATTGCACACAGAGACAGCCCATTTCACCATTAAGTCTCTTGCTGATAAGGTATGGCATATTGCATAGCTGCTGAACTTAGGTGATTGCCAATCAAGCCTGCATCCATGTGGATAAAGTTTTACATCTTTGTTGACATCTAGACCTCAGAATTTCTGTGTTGTTTAAGTAATTTCTTTTTCACTTGAACAGACCATTTAGCGACAATTCTTTCTCTGCACATGAATCTCTTCTCACCTTACTGCATCTCACCATATTAACATATTCCTTTCTCCCTCATGTACGTGTCTAACTTTCCTTTTAAATGCATCAATGCTATCTGCTTCCAGCATTCCATGTGGCCGCAGGTTCAACATTATCGTCATTATTTTATCTGATTCAGTGCATTGTAGCATACTTTGGTATATGTAATGTCTAGCAAAAACTTCTCTTCTATGCCAACTGTTAGTTTCTTGATTTTTGAAGACATCATGACCTACAGTAATCATGGAAGTCATTATTATATAAAGTGGGCAAATTAAATTTACAGAAATGGTGTGGATATGAGTACACAGTATATATTCAAGAATCAGGTGCTGATGAACATGAGAGGGACGAGGTTACAGTGAAGTAAGTGGGGGAATGGGATTGATAGAAATGCTCTGTGATCCGGCATATACTTGATGGGTCAAATGTCTTGATTCTTTGTTGTAAGGAAATGTATGTGAGAAGCTTGTTTGCTTCATCAGTACATTGAGGAACAAATTAAAGAACAGTTAACTAAGTTCTAGTGTTGTGCAATGCTATGGGGGAAGGAACACCCTTATAACAAAGCCTTCAGTGAAATTGCAGAGGCAGGAGGAATATAATGGAGACTTAGGAAATGGCTTCTATCTTCACAAAGTGATTCTAGAAATAATGAAGAATCAAAGATCTTGTCTCAATGGAGAAACTACTTTAAATAAAGAGGTAGTACTGAAGAAAGTAAAGGAACTAAAATCTGAGAAAACCCCTGTATCTGATGACCTGTAGCCCAGGAAGCAGCTATTGTGTGGCTTTTGCTGGCATTTATTGTCCGTCCCTAATAATCCCAAGAAGATTTTCCAAAGGTCACTTGGATGCAGTTATTATTTTTATTGAGTCAAATATCTCTGAATGCAGTGCCTGATGATCTCTTCATTTGTAGTTTTTGTTTAAAAAAAGAAAGATCTTTTAAAATAAAAAGAAATAAGCTGGTTTTGAATTGAAGGTGAACCATTTACTCAGTCATTAATGGTTCATGCTCAAAGTACCTATAAATCAATTACTCTGTACTGGTTATCACAAACTAAATTGCTGCATGAATTTAATATGAAATGTAGAGGATAGGTTAAATGGGGAGAAAAATATAAAAGTGGCAGTATATTTCCTATATAACATCAATTCAGTTGCCTATTAGTGCAATTATCTGAACAATGCTGGCTGCTGGACATAACTTTAAGAGTAAAATTCTGTCCAGTGGTCTGTTAAAATAACATCTGTGTATCTGTATCCTGTGAATACATGTTTCTGCACTTAAAGTAGAACTGAATCATTTTTGGCAGGTAGAAAACACTGCCTTTAATCACTTTCTTGGAAAAATAGTCTTTAGCATTGCTTTCACCGTTTATTTTGCTTCCTGCCTTGCCTTTCTTTTGGGTACAATGACATCATTGGTGAAGGAGCTTCTGTAAAGCCATAAATCCTAATATTTTTCCCAGTGCAGTCAAAATATTTCAACAATAATGTTTACTTTTCTCCTTCATACTTTTCCACATCTATATCCATTGCACACAGCTACAAAATACTGGGTAGGTATAATCAGGTGACCCTTAATTATTTCCTTTTCTTAAAAAACAAACCTGTTCAATGTGGCCTTTCAAATCTTGGTAAACTAGAGGTTGTGTGCTATGTATTTTGGCAGAGTTGATGATCTTTGTTGCCAACTAGAATATAGTTTAGGAACCAAGTTTGAACTGACGATCTGACTTGAAGAGTAGAATTTGCACAATTCAATAAATGTAGTAATGCAGGTTTAGAAAACCATTCAAAAGACACATATGCATTTCTAGAGGGGTAGAACTGAAAAGCAGAGAATAGTTCTTGTCACCACATTACAAGAAAGAGATTACATCAGAGAGCATACAGACCACACCACTAGGTTCAAGAACAGCTACTTCCCTTCAACCATTTGGTTCTTGAACTAACTGGCACAACTCTAATCACTTCAGTATAGCAACACTATGACCACATTGATTACTTTCCACTAAAATGGACCTTTTTTTGTTCTAATTGTGTTCTTTTTGTAAAAATTGGGTATAATTTATGTTTAAGTTGTTTTCCTTGTGAATGCTGTTTTCTGATGCTCTGTGCCTGTGATGCTGCTGCAAGTAAGTGTTTCATTGCACCTGTGCATACATGTACTTGTGCATATGACAATAAACTTGACTTTGACTTTGAGAAGAGATTTATAAGGATGCTTCCAGGACTGTAAAGTTATAGCCATGAAGAAAGATTGGGTAGTCTAGCATTGTTTTCTTTGGAATAGATGTCTGAGGGAAAGCTTAATTGAAAATTATAAGGAGCCTGGATCAAGTAAATAGAGAGGACGATTTCCCTCGGCAGTTGGGTGAAAAAGCTAGAGGTGTAGTTTAAATCTATTGTTAGAAGTATTAGAGGAGATTCTTTTTCACTCAGAAGATGGTAAGAAACTAGAACTCACTGTTTGCAGGGCTGATAGTACTTTGATGCATACTTAAACAGTCTTGACCTGAAGAGATCCACAGGACAGTATTCATCAGGGACGTGTCGGAGGCACAACCATCTTCAGCTGCTTCATCAATGACTTTCCTTTAAGGTCAGAAGCAGGATGTTTGCTGATTGTGCAATGATCTGCACCATTCACGGCTCCTCAGATTATGAAGCAGTCCACATCCAAATGGAGCAAGACCTGGGCTGACAGCTGGCGAGTTACATTTGTGCCAACAAGTGCCAGGCAAGGACAATGTCCAACAAGAGAAAATCCAGCTATTAGCCCCTGACATTCAGTGGCATTACCATCACTGATCCCCCACGATCAATAACCTGGAGGTTTCCATTAGCCAGAAGCTGAACTGGAGTAGCCATATACACAATGTGGCTACAAGAATAGATCAGAGGCTAAGAATTCTGCTGCGAGTAACTCACCTCCTAACTCCCCAAAGCCTATCCACCATCTACAAGGCTCAAGTCAGCAGTGTGATAGAACACTCTCCACTTGCCTGGATGAGTTATTGAACTCTCAAGAAGCTCAACACCATGCAGGACATAGCAGTCCACTTGATGGGCACCCCATAGACAACCATTCACTTACTCCGCCACTGATGCACAGTAGCAGCACTTTGTACCACCTACATGATGTATTGCAGCAACTTACTTAGACTCCTGAGACTGCACCTTCCAAACCCATCACCTGTACTGGCTAGAGGGACAAAAGCAGCAAAAGCACAGGAACACCACCACCAGGAAATTGCCCTTCAAGCCACACTCCATATTGCCATTCCTACACTGTCACTGGGTCAAAATTCTGGAACTCCCTCCAAAACAGTATTGCGGCTATATCCACATCTCAAGGACTGCAGCAGTTCAAGAAAGCAGCTCACCACCACCTTCTCAAGTGCAATTAGGGATGGGCAATTAAATGCTGGCTCAGCTTGCGAAGCCCACATCTTTGAATGAATAATAATAAAACAACAGATTAAGATCTTGGAGGTGGAATTAAACTGGGTGGTGCTTCTTTTGACTGGCACAGGCACAATGGGCCAAATGGCCTCCTGGGTGAAAAATTGCCTCTGATTCTATGTTTGAAATGATGTTGAATTCATCCAGAAACATAGTTAGAATACATTTGGAGTATTCAGAATCATTGTGATTTCTACATCATTGAAAGAAGATTTTCAAACATTGGAGAAAGTGTAAAAAAATATTCACCAGATTAGTATCAGAATCAGGTTTATTATCACTGACGTACATGACATGAAATTTGTTGTTTTGTGGCAGCAGTACAGCGTAAAGACAAAAAAATTACTATAAATTACAAAAATAAATAGTGCAAAAAAAAGGAATAACGAAGTAGTGTTCATGGGTTCATGGAGCATTCAGAAATCTGATGGTGGAGGGGAAGAAGCTGTTCCTGAAACATTGAGTGTGGGTCTTCAGGCTCCTGTACCTCCTCCCTGATGGTAGTAATGAGTAGAGGGCATGATGGATGCTGCCTTCTGGAGGCACCACGTCGAAGATGTCCTCTGGTGGGGAGGGTTGTACCCGTGATGGAGCTGGCTGAGCCTACGACCCTCTGCAGCCTCTTGGAGCCTCCATGTGATGCAACTAGTCAGAACGCTCTCCACCATACATCTATAGAAGTTTGTAAGGCTCTTTGGTGACATCGCGAATCTCCTCTAATTCCTGATGAAGTTATACATAGCAGAAAAGTCCTAACAGGGATTTTGTTCTGTAGGAAAGAACTCAGGGTTGACCTGACAGAGATCTTTAATATTTTGAAAAGATAAGTTTAGAAAGATTGTTTTCAAATTTAGGTTATACCAGAACTAGGAGCAATTGATACTGGAGTGTCATGAGCAAATACAGTAGGCCATTCAGGATGTTCCTCTTCTCTGAGCCTTATTTGCCCAGGATGTGGAAGCCATTATCATAAGCAATCTTTGGGTGAGTAGCGTAGATGAACAAATAATTTGCTGGAGGAACTCAGCAGGTGAAGAAGCATCTGTAGGGGTAAAGAAATTGTCTACCCTTTGGGTTGAAACTCTGCAGCAGGACAATATCCAAGTCTGGGCTGATATGTGTCAAGTAACATTCGGGCCACATGAATGCCAGGCAATGATAATATTTGTCCTGATGAAGGCTTTCGAGCTGAAACATTGACAATTCCTTCTGCTCTCCGCACCACCCCCCCCCCCCCCCCCCCCCCATAGATGCTGCTTGACTCACTGGTTTCTCCAGCTAATTGTTTATTGCTCCATTTTCTTTCAGCATCTGTAATCTCTTGTGTCTCCATTTGTGTGGATGAATTTGGGGGAACAGGTTTAGCAGGATATCTTGATGGTGACAGATTAAGAAGATTGGAAGGTAGTTTATGTACATCATAAACACTAGATTGTGTGTGTTGAGCCAAATGTTTCTGTATTATATATCGTTTACAACTTTGTGAGGAACACCTGTGACTTCATCACATTTTGAGTTGTACTCACATTAGTGTGCTTGATTAAAATGTGCTAACTCTCGTCAAAGTCCTGGGACATTGTCCCCCAAATTATTCCCTATTTTGAGACAGCTTTGCTGGTTAAAAAACTAAGAGACATTTTTCAGCCTCCAAGTTGGGATACAATTTGTTTCCGTTGGATTTCTGAACTAAAACCAAATCAAAACCTGAGTTTCCATTTGTCTTTTGGGTCTCCTTAATTGGCTTTTCAGCTTCACAATGTTGCACTTGTTTCTTACTGCCTGAGGGCCTGTGAGATGATTGGGATATTTTTCCTTCCTAAGGGCCAAGAATGAGATTCTGAGAAGCCATTGCTATGCTTTGCCATTATATCGGTGGAAGACCAAAGTGTCAGGAGGATGTCTCCTCCAAGAGATTAGCTACTGAAACAATTAACCTACTACACAGATAGTATGAGAACCATAGTGAGGAGTTCTATGCTAGACTCCTAATGAACCTTGGTCTATCAATTCCTCTAGCTTCCTCTTCATAGATCATCCTGAGGTGGCCACAATAGGGCAAAAGTTAGTTATAAGCTTCATCAAAGATGAAGTTTGAGAGATGGGCACATCAGCACAGGAAGCCCTGTGAACACACTATGATGTTCTCAGACTAATCTGGGCAGAGAATGATGTTACCTGAGCACAAGAAAACACAGGCTCATATCACATTGTCATTGGGGATGTGTACAATGAGAGCTGGGGCAATGCTTAGACATGTATTTGTCAACTCTTGTAAGGAGAGTTGTGGATAGCTGATCATAACAGGTGTAGTTATGGTTAGGCAATTCAATTTCAAAATGTTGCTATTTCCCAATGTGCAGGGTTCAATCGATGGTATGAACAAAGCTTTGCAATCTGGCTAATTACTTAAGAAAGCTGTCAAAAAATACAGGGGGATCTTGATCAGCTGTTAAGTGGGCTGAGGAATGGCAAATGGAGTTTAATTTGTATAAGTGTGAGGTGTTGAATTTTGGAAAGTCAAATCAAGGTAGGAATTTCACAGTGAACGGCAGGGCCCTGGGAAGTGTTGTAGAACAGAAGGACCTTGGAGTTCAGGTACATGGTTCCCTAAAGTGGAGTCACAGGTATACAGGATGGTGAAGTAAGCTATTGACATGTTGGCCTTCATCAGTCAGGGCACGAAGTTTAGAAGTTGGGAGGTTATGTTGCAGATATACAAGACACTGCTAAGGCCACATTTGTTGTATTGTGTTCAGTTTTGGTCACCCTACTGTAGGAAAGATGTTATTAAACTGGAAAGAGTGCAGAAAAGATTAACAAGAATGTTGCCAGGACTCGAGGGACTCATTTAGAGGGGGAGATTGGATGGGCTAGGATTCTTTTCCTTGGAGTATAGGAGACTGAGTGCTGATCTTATAGAGGTGCAAAAAGTTATGAAGGACATAGATAGGGTGAATGCACTCAGTTTTTTTGTCCTAGGGTTGGGGAATCAAAAATTAGAGGGTGTAGGTTTAAAGTGAGAGGGGAGAGATTTAATAGGAGCTTGAGGCACAACATTTTTAAACAGAGGGTGATACATATATGCAATGAGCTGCCGGAGGAACTGGTTGAGCAGGTACAAGAACAACTTTTAAAAAAAACAGTTGGACAGGTACATGGAGAGGAAAGATTTAGAAGGATATGTGCCAAATATGGACAAATGGGACTCGCTCAGCTGGTGCAGGGGAGGAGGGGAGAGCATGAACATTGAGTTCTCCCATTTTAAGTAATTCCCATTCCCCTTTCCCACAACCCTGCCCCCCCCCACACCATGTTTATTCTCTCTTCCCTTTCCTAGCCTATCTCTTTTTTTCTACCTTTTTTTTCCCTTTCTCTCCTTACCTTTGACCCATCACCTGGTGGATCTGCTCTCCCCTCCTCCCCCGCCCCTGCCTATTACTATCTCTTACCTGCATCTACCTATCACCACCCTGTGCCCACCCTGCCTCCCCTCTTTTGTCCACCTATAATTGCTCTGCTTTTCCCTCCTATATATTGGGCTTCCCCTTTTCCTATCTTCAGCCCTGAAGAAGGGTCCTGACCTGAAACATTGACCGCCTGCTTTTCTCCACGGATGCTGCCTGGCCTGTTGAGTTCTTCCAGCATCATAGTATTTTTCATTTGGATTCCAGCATCTGCAGTCCTCTGTTTCTCTAACATCGGATACGTTGCTTTATTGACTGAAACATGGAATAAAAGAGCAGGAAGGATGAGAGAAAAGTTGGTGGGGAGGGGGAGGGGTTGTGGTTTCCTTCTCAGATTGCAGCAGAGATCTGGATTTCACTGCCTGGAGGACTGGTGGAGGCAGGAACACTACATTTAAAAGTATTTAGAATTGCTCTTGAAGTGCCATAGCCTAGAGATATGGATGCAGAACTGGCACGTGGGATTAGGTAGGATAGCTCTTTGCTTGGTTGGCACAGACTCAATGGGCTGAAAGGTTTCCTTCTGTGCCATAAAGTTCTATGCTTTCTACGATCACCTACCCAGCCACTCAATTTGAAAAATACAGCAAGGTTTCCATTTTCCTCAAAGTATCCAATTAATAAATGCACTCTCATTGTGTTTTTCTCCATTAAAATCTATCAAATTTGAGCGTGTGATGTAATGCAAAGCTTATTCCACAGATGAAGACCCTGAGTACTCTTGATACATCTGCTAAAACTCAACTGGAATCCAAGCTAGTTTCTTAAATTGATGGTGTAGAATGGGTTCCATTTTCCACCCCATTAGCTAATGTGCGAATACTGTTCTGACTTGCATTATTGTGCTTTATTATTTTGAAGCCTCATTTCTCACTCTATCAGACTACTCCACCAGTGAATGAAAATCAATAAGCTGCAGATGCTGGAAAGATTCTTCAACTGAAACATTAACTATGTTTTTCTTTCCACAGATGCTGCTTGACTTGCTGAGTGTTTCCAGCATTTTTAGTTTTAATCCACGAGTGACTCTATTTTTTTTCCATGTTTAATGCTTTAAAATGATATAAAATTCAATTCCAATAGCCTGTCCTGGTTCAACCACGTAGACACCATGGCCAAGAAAGCTCACCAGCGCCTCTACTTCCTCAGGAGGCTAAAGAAATTTGGTATGTCGTCTTTAACACTCACCAACTTTTATCGATGCACCACAAAAAGCATCCTATTTGGATGCATCATGGCTTTTATGGCAACTGCTCTGCCCAGGTCCGCAAGAAACTGCAGAGAGTTGTGCACACAGCCGAGCACATCATGGAAACCAGCCTCCCCTCCATGGACTCTGTCTATACCTCTCACTGCCTTGGTGAAGCAGCCAGCATAATCAAAGACCCCACCCACTCGGGTCATTCTCTCTTCTCCGCTCTCCCATCAGGCAGAAGATACAGGAGCCTGAGGGCACATACCACCAGGCTCAAGGACAGCTTCTATCCCACTGTGATAAGTCTATTGAATGGTTCCCTTATACGATGAGATGAACTCTTGACCTCACAATCTACCTTATTATGACCTTGCACCTTATTGTCTACCTGCAATGCACTTCCTCTGTAGCTGTGACACTCTACTTTGTATTCTGTTTTTGCTTTTACCCTGTACAACCTCAATGCATTGTGTAATGAATTGATCTGTATGAACAGTATGCAAGTCAAGTTTTTCACTGTACCTCGGTACAAGTGACAATAACAAACCAATACCAATATCAATTTATCTTAGATTAGTTAATCTTGGCCTGAACAACAGTGGTCAAAGAGAGAAAAATTAGCATCCGTTGGGCATTGTGTTGATGGAATCAGTAGATCATCCATAATCTCAGTTGAAACAGGTGTACATTGCATAACGACCTGTCTTCATCAAAATGTACCAAAAAATCATAATGTCTTCAAAGTGAATTCTGGTTGTCTCTTGTTCCATTTCAGGCTTGGCAGTACCTAATTTTTTTTAAATTCATTTCCCAGAATGTGGTTATCATAGTCAAGGCCAGCATTTATTGTCCTTCCTTAATTACTCTGCAGTCATTGGTGATGAGCTGTGTTTTTCAACAGTTATAGTCATCATGGTGAATGTACTCTCATAGTGTGTTTGGCTTGACTTAGACCCAGTGACAATGGAAGAATGGTAGTATATTCCCAGACTCAAAGGTGTGTGATTTGAAGGGGGAGCTGTATATGGTGGTGTTATATGTAACTTTTGCCTTTCTCCTTCCTGATGGTGGAGGCTGTGGATTTAATGGAGCAGCTCACTGAAGTTTCACAGATAAATTGAATCGTCCTATCTTCGTGCATGGTGCTTTTACATTCCCAACCTATGGATGATAGAAAAATGGCTCAAACTACACACATTTTCTTTTATGTATGCATATCCATTTATGTCTTTCTGTGTCAGTCCCTGCATTTCCCGTAATCTCTTCTCTCCCTTGTGAATCTGCAATGTAGAAATTCATCTGTGGTTGTCTGCATCAAATGCATAATGCATATGTGTATTGAAATCTCCCACTAACATTTATTTCCATTGACTCCAATGGAACCAGGCTTCAGACAATTAATAGACGTTTACTGCATCATGGTGTATTTGTTCCTATAACCAGAAATAGTTTTCTGCCTCTGACTCTTTTCCCGTGTTTACATGTACATTTTTCCATGGTATGTTTTTACTCCCTCCCTCCATGTTCTTTATTTTTTCTCACTCCTTATCTGTCCTTCCATCAATCTGCTTTGTATGCCTATGGTGTGTCCACTTTCTAAGTCCTTGTGCTTTTGACTCCTTGCAATAAAGCAAGGTGGGTATATCTTCAATGACTTGTTCACATAAAACTGGGAAATATGTTAAACTATTATAAGCACATGTATCTCTGATGTGCAACTAAAATGATGTCAAAATATATTCTGTACTGAATGGTGGAAGATGTGTTTTTGTTTAATGAAACATGCCTCTATATGCTCACGATGAAATCTAGTAAAGCTGCAGCCAGATGTTTGTTTTTATGATTTCCAGTCCCTCATGTTTCTGATCTTCTGTTGCTTTTTTTCAATGCTGCTCCTGAATTAATGTCCTGTCCTTCATTGGCTGCTTCTGCTCACCTTCAAATAAAAAGCCCCTGTGAATCTCTATGCTCCAGATTTTTATTATTTTTACATGAGAAGTGGGCACCACTGAAAAGATGAGAATTTATTGATGCTCTGTAAGTGCCCTGAGAGGGGTCAGTGAAGTACCTCGTTAAACTGCTGCAGTCTATGTGGTGAAGATACTTCCAAGATGCTATTAAGGAGGGAGCTTGGCCTAGTACTGATGAAGGAACAGCAATATGTTTTCAAATTAAGGAGGTGTGCACAAGAAGGATTAGTAGCATTCATATATGCCTACTTCCCTTGTCCTCCTTGGTAGTAGGTAGGTCTGAGAGGTGCTGTTAAAGCACCCCTGCCAAGGTGTTGTACTGCATCTTGCAAATGCCGGAGGCTGCGGGCATGGTGTGCTGGTAGTGAAGAGACAGGATGTCTTGGGTGGTATCCAGAAAGCCGGTTGCTGAGGGCAGGCATGGTAGTGTAGCGGTTAGCGTAATGCTATTACAGCGCCAGCGACCCGGGCTCAATTCCGGCCACTGTCTGTAAGGAGTTTTGACGTTCTCCCTGTGTCTGCGTGGGTTTCCTCCGGGTGCTCCAGTTTCCTCCCACGTTCCAAAAGACATACGGGTTAGGAAGTTGTGGGCATGCTATGTTGGCGCCTGAAGCGTGGCGACACTTGCGGGCTGCCCCCAGAACACTCCACACAAAAAGATGCATTTCATTGTGTGTTTCAATGTACATGTGGCTAATAAAGAAATCTTATCTTTATCAAGGATGGTGCCTAACTCCATGGGTGTGTATGGACTCATCCAGGCAGGTGGGAGTGTCATACTCCTGACCAAGAAAACAAATAACACTGCAGATACTGGAATCTGAAGCAAAAGCAGAAATGCTGGATGAACTCAGCCAGTCAAGCAGCACCTGTAGAAAGAGAGACAGGTTCTGATAAAAGGTTTTCGACTCAAAACATCACTGGTTTCTCTTTCCACAGGTGCTGCTGGATAAGCTGAGTTCCTTCAGCATTTCTGTTTATGCCTCACACTCTTGACCTGTACCTTTCAGACAGTGAAACATCTCTAATTCACACACTGCAGCCTTTGAGTTGGTCTCATAGGAAGTATGTTTGCGTGGCTGATCTAATTAAGTTTCTGGCCAACTTGTTGTTGGTGGTAGATTTGATGATGGTAGTCTTGTTGAGTGTGAAGGGGAAGTTTGGGCATGGCTTCCTGTTCTGCAGTTCTCAACTCCCACTTTGTTTTGCCTTTGTTCTTTTGTGTATCTCAGCACTTTCTAACTGTTCCCATTCATTCATTGACCAGATATTCTTGTTTACAGTTTACCCCCATGGACACCCCAGTTTTACCCTTTCAGACACATCTCTACTTCCCCACCTTCCCTGCAGCATAACAAGCTTCTTATGTCTCCTTCCCAGTTCTGATGAAGGCTCTTTGACCTGAAATATTATCTCTGTTTCTCTTCCCACACATGCTGCCTGACCTGCATTTTCTGTTTTTATTTTAGATTTCCAGCATCTGCAGTTTTTTGATTGTAAAGGGTTGGTTGTTCAACTCTTTCGTTGGTGATGGTCATTGCTTAACTATTGTGCCGTGTGAATGTTACTTGCTACTTTATCAGCTCCAGACTGAATGTTGGCCAGATACTGTTCCAAGAGAGCACGAACTGCATTAATATCTGAGGAGTTGTGAATGAAACAGCACCAAAATCAGCAGCCCATTGACAAGATGCAGGGAAGGTTATTGATAAAACTGCTGATGAAGTTAGGGTCAGGGATATTGCCCTGAGGAGTTCTTGCAGTGATGCAGGAGACTGGCTTCTACCAATCACAATCATATGTCTTCTCCCATGTCTTCTCCCTGCACCCACTGCTTATTTTAAGATCTGAACGTAACTGTTCAAATGAAAGGTCTCCAACTTACTTGTTTATTTTGGGGTATCTCGTCATTGCTGGCAAAGTCAGCATTTATTGCCTGTCCCTAATTACCTTTGGGAAGGAAGTGGTGAACTGTTATCATGGACTGCTGCAGTCCTTCTGGTGAAAGTGCTCTGTAGTGCAATTGGAGAGGGACTTCCAGGATATACACTCAATGATGATGAAGGAATGGTGACACATTGCAAAGCCAGGATGTGGTGCAACTTGAAGAGTACATTGGTGCTCCCATGTACTTTTTCCTTCTGGGTGGTAGAGGTTGTGAGCCTCGGAGGTACTGTTGCAACAGCCTAGGTAGGTAAATCCACTGTACTTTGTGAAGAGAAACAAAGGACTGCAGATGCTAGAATCTAGATGAAAACAATTATGATGCTGGAGAAACTCAGCAGGCCAGGCAGCATCCATGGATTCCCTCCACCCCCCACACATCCCCCCCCCCCCCAATGCTTCTTCTCTTCTTCCCTTTCCTAGCCTTTTTTTTTCTCTCTCTTCTTACCTTTGACCCGTGCTTGGTGGAGATGCTGTCCCCTCCCCTGCATCAGCCTATCACTGTCTCTTACTTGCATCTACCTATCACCTCACTGTGCTCACCCCACCTCCCCTCTTTTGTCCACCTATCACTGCTCTGCTTTTCCCTCCTATATATTGGGCTTCCCCTTTTCCTATCTTCAGTCCTGAAGAAGGGTCCTGACCCAAAATGTTGACCTCCTGCTTTTCTCCATGGATGCTGCCTGGCCTGCTGAGTTCCTCCAACATCAGAGTACTTTCACTGTACTGTGCGGAAGGTTCGCAATGCCACCACTGACCATCAGTGTTGGAGAGAATAAACGCTGCAGCTCCTGGCATGTCCTCTGCACTCTTGATTGAACCAAGGTTGATCCCCTCACTTGATAGTGATAGTAAAGTGAGGCATAAGCTGTGATGATATGTTTCTGCTGATGGTCCACAAAACCTCACGGCTGCCCAGCTTTGAGCAGCCAAATCTGTTTCAAGTCTGTCTCATTTAGTACGATTGCCACATAATATAAGGTTAGAAGGTAGGGGAGTTTAAAGGTGACGTGAGGGCAAGTTCTTTATGCAGAGAATGGTAGGTGGCTGGAATGGGTTACCAGGGCAGTAGTGGAAGCAAGCAGTTTGGCGGAGCTTAAGAGGCTTTTAGATGGATACATGAATATGAAGGAAATGGAGGGATATGGAAGATACTCAGGAAGACGACATTTAATATATATTTGGCATCAAGATCGGCACAAAATTGTGGGCCAGATGGCCTGTCCAGTGCTGTACTGTTCTATGTAAAGTTTTGAAATGTCCTCAGTGTGAAAATGGGACTTTGTCTCTATGAGGACTATGCAGTCCACCACGGATTGATGCATCTGCCTCCTGTAGTTTGGTGAAGATGAGATTGAGTATGTTTATCCCTTATGTTGGTTCACTCACTCCCAGCTACAGAAATGTACTTCAGGACACTGCCAGGTCAGTCAGCGGTAGTGCTACTAAGCCAATCTTGGTGATGATTTCAAGACACTGACCTAAAACCTCAACTCTATTTGTCTGCACACCTGATCCATGGAAAAATTCCAATAGTTCCTGTTTAATTTCAGATTTTCCACATCTGCAGCACTTTGCTTTTTGTGGGCATAACTCAAGCTACATTTTTTTGGCTTTGGTTTGCTGTCTGCAGGTCGCCATATCCACCAGCTTGCCTTTACTGGATCCAGAAATGCATTCTTGCCCTGAGACAAGGGGGTGAGGCTGTGAGCAGAAGGAGAACCTTGGATAGTCATCGGCATGAAGTTCTGGCTCCATTTTCCCTCTCCACAGATCCTGTCTGTCATGCCAAGTGTTTCTCTGCTTTTATTTCTACTTCAAGAGACTGGGGTGTTGTTCCTCCATTGATGTCCTTCCTGCAGGCATTGTGGCCTGTTTCTCGTCACTCTTGTGATTCCATTCCTCGGCATTAATTCTCCATTGATTTTTACTTAACAAATTGGCAGGTTTATTTTTTATCTGTGTTGATGCAAACAGGCTTTCTTATTACTTTCCGCTCTTCCTTTCCCATGGCAACACAAAGTGAAGCTGCAGCATCTGATGTTTACAAACAGCTTCTCACATGTTTTCAAGGCCTTCATCTGTCTTATCTCTGGCTTCCTAAAAAGTCTGCTGAATAACATTTTCTTGAATCTGACTGATCTTCCCTGCATGTTGCCCAGAGGAGTTTAGCTGTTCTATTAATCACCCTCAGCCCTATTAGTTGGTAATTATCAAGGGTTCTGATCATTTTAAAAGCAGGACACTGCAAATGCTGAAAATTTGAACTCTAAACACAAACTGTGGGGATACTCAGCAGCTTGGGTAGCATCTGTGGAGAGAGAAATAGAGTTCATTCTTCAGGTTATAGAGTCATAGCAACATCAAAGAAACAGACCCTTTGGCCCATTGAGTCCATGCCAACCATCAAGCACCCTAAATCTACCTGAAACCATTTAATTCTCCCCACGTTCCCATCAAGTCCCCCCTAGATTCTAGTCTTATCTACACACTAGGGGCAATTTACAGTGGCCAATTAACCAGCCAACCTGCACAGTTTCGGGTGGTGGGAGGAAACCAGAACAAACCCACGCAGTTACAGAGAGAGAGTACAAACTCCACACAGACGACACTGGAGGTCAGGATTGAATCCGGTTCACTGATGCTGTGATGTTTTCAGCTGCAGAGGGGGAGAAGTGGCAAGAACAAAGGGAAGGCCTGTCGAAGGGTGGAGACCAAGGTTGTCCGGATGAAGTAATTGCTCTCAATGCCATCTTGTTAATCAAAGCCAATCAGTTTGGAGGAGGGTAAACACAGGGAGATAAATGAGGGCTGTTAACTTCCTTGAAACGGATAGTGAAAAATCTCCAAATCCTTTGTGAAACACATTACCACATGAACAGCACAGACATATTTAAGGAAAGCTTGTGAAGTGCTTGATTGAAAGGGATTGAAAAGATATCAATAGGGCAAGATGAAGTAAATAGAAAATGGAAGATGCTTGTATGGAATATAAACTACTACGTGCTGAATTATTAACTACTGAACTAATTTTAGGTCAGTGAAACAGCCTCAAGTGTAGTCTACCCAATTAACTCCAAGCCCAGGGTTTGTCTAAGTTTGGGAACCAAGGCTGAGGGTGAGTGATATTGGCAGCAACACACTGACAGCTAGCCATTTGTTCAATAGAGAAGTCTTGGCCACCTACAGTGCACATGTCCGTATATTTTGGGCTTCTGTGCCTGTGCATTGCAGCAGAAATGTAAAGCAGCTGCTGGAGGTCAGACGCAGATACATGGTACAACTTGTTCTAACACTGCAATCAAGGCTGTTCAGTAAATTGCTAAGCAGTGGTCAGGTATCTGTCATTTCATGCCCCTCTGTTTTATACCATAGCATGGCCCCATTCACTTGAATGGGTTGCCAACACTGACTATAAAGGCAAGTTCAGCAAAGTTTCTGTTCATTTTTTTTTCTTTCACTGAATCCAGGTCAATATTTATCACAAATTGGCTGAGAGTTTTACGATAGAGTCATAGAGTAATACAGCAGGGAAACAGGCCTTTTGGCCCAACTGGTCCATGATACCCACAGCATCTTCCCTGCTTGTCCCAGCTGACCGTGTTTGGCCCATAACCCTCCAAGCCCCTCCCTTCCATGTACCTATCCAAATGCCTCTTAAATGTTGCAATTATAACCATCTTGACCACTTCATCTGGCAGTTCAGTCCAGGCACTCACCACCCTCTGTGTAAAGATGATACCTCTCAGGTCTCTTTTAAAATCTCTCCCCTCTTATCTTGTATCTGTGGCCTCTAGTTATGGACTCCCCAACCCAAGGGAAAAGACTACTGTATGGCCATCCACCTTATCCAAACTCCTCAAAATTTTATAAACTTCTATGAGGTCACCCCTCATTCTCCTGCACTCCAAGGAATAAAGATCCAGCGTGACCAACCTCTCCCTATAACTCAGGCCCTCTAGTCCAGGCAGCATCCTTGTAAATCTCATCTGCACCCTCTCCAGCTTGACAATGTCTTTCCTATAACAGGGTGACCAAAACTGTACATAATACTCCAAGTGTAGCCTCACCAATGACTTATATAACTGCAACATAATGTCCCTACTCCTAAACTCAATGCCCTGACTGATGAAGGCCAGCATGCTAAATGCCATCTTCACCACCCTGTCTACTTGTACGGCCACTTGCAGCGAACTGTGCCCTTATATTCCCAGGTCCCTCTCTTCCACAACACTTGCCAGTGCAATGCCGTTCACTGTATAAGCCCTACCCCGGTTTGACTGTCCAAAATGCATCACCTCACAGTTATCTAAACTGAAATCCATTTGCCAATCAACTAATCAAGATCTCTTTGCAATTCATTGTAACCCGCTTCACTAGCAACAAGACCCCTTGATTTAGTATCATCAGCAAACTTGCTAATCATGCCATGTACCTTCATATCCAAGCAGAGACACTTCAAAGGTGTCAAGTACTTTGGAACAGTCTGAGGCTATTAAATGACACTAAATAAATGGAGGCCTTTTCAACTCGTGCACTGCCTGAATGGATTGGTCAAGGCAGACGAACATGGGTGCTGGTAGGATTAATTATGTTAATTAGTTGACACATGTTTAACATATTTTGAAATAGAATTATTTATTTACTGATTTAAGTCAATCTGAAATTAAACTTCCAGAGACAGGTCTTCACAAGCAGGAGCTGTCAATGCCTGTCAGAACGGTGCTGAGATGAAACATTGTGAGGCCTGACTTCCACAAGTGAGCCATTCCATTTAGTGGAGGATCTGAGTGGATCCGAGGCCTTGTGGTCATTGGGTGAAAAGTTTGTGTGATTATTGGGGGGGGTGGCGGCGGGGTGGTGTGGGGGGGGAGTGGTTGGTTGTGGATAGGGCATCATCCAAGCCAGTGTAGTAAAGCAAAGGTATTGGTTTATTATTGTCATTTGTACCAAGATACAGTGAAAAACTTGTCTTGCATACCATTTATAAAGATTAATTCATTACACAGTGTATTGAGGTAGTGAGGTAGTACAAAGTAAAGACAACAACACAATACAGAGTAAAGTGTCACAGCTGCAGAGGAAGTGCAGTGCAGGTAGCCAATAAGGTGTAAGATCATAACAAGGTAGATTATGAGGTCAAGAGTCCATCTCATCGTATAAGGGAACCGTTCAATAGTCTTATCACAATGGGATAGAAGCTGTCCTTAAGCCTGGTGGTACGTGCCCTCGGTCTCCTGTATCTTCTGCCTGATGGGAGAGGGGAGAAGAGAGAATGACCTGGGTGGGTGAGGGTTCTTTGATTATGCTGGCTGCTTCACCAAGGCAGTGAGAGGTATAGGCAGAGTCCATGGAGGGGAGCCTGATTTCCATGTTGTGCTGTGCTGTGTCTACAACTCTCTGCAGTTTCTTATGGTCCTGGGCAGAACAGTTGCCATAACAAGCCGTGATGCATCCAGATAGGATGCTTTCTGTGGTGCATTGATAAAAGTTGGTGAGTGTCAAAGGATCATGCCAAATTTCTTTAGCATCCTGAGGAAGTAGAGGTGCTGGTGAGCTTTCTTGGCCGTGGTGTCTCCGTGGTTGAACCAGGACAGGCTGTTGTTCACTCCAAGGAACTTGAAGCTCTCAACCCTCTTGACCTCAACACCACTGATGTAGGCAGGTGCATGTACACCACCCCCCTTTCCTGAAGTCAATGACTAGCTGTTTTGTTTTGCTGACATTGGGGGAAAGGTTATTGTCTTGACACCATGTCACTAAGCTCTCTGTCTCCTTCCTGTACTCCGACTCATCATTATTTGAGATATGGCCTACTACGGTGGTATCATCTGCAAACTTGTAGATGGAGCAGAATCTGGCCACTCAGTCATGATTGTATAGGGAGTAGAGTAGAGGGCTGAGGGTGTAGCCTTGTGGGGCACCAATGTTGTGAATAATCGTGCCGGAAGTGTTGCTGCTTTTTCTTGCTGATTGTGGTCTGTTGGTCAGAAAGTCAAGGATCCAGTTGCAGAGGGAGGTGTTGAGTCCCAGGTCTCAGAGTCTGGTGATGAGTTTGCTTGGAATTATTGTATTGAAGGTGGAGCTGTAGTTAGTAAACAATAGTCTTAACGCAGGTGTCTTTACTGTCCAGTTGCTCCAGAGATGAGTGTAGGGCCAGGGAGGTGGCGTCCACTGCAGACCTGTTTCAACGATAGGCGAATTACAGTGGGTCGAGGTTTTCCGGGAGGCTGGAGTTAATGCATGCCATGACCAGCCTCTGGAAGGACTTCATGATTGTGGATGTCAGAGCCACCAGGCGGTAGTCATTAAGGCATTTTACCTTAATTTTCTTAGGTACCAGGATGATAGTAGTCTTCTTAAAACAGGTGGGAACCTCAGATTGAAGCAGGGAGACGCTAAATATATCGGCAAGTACCCCCGCCGGCTGATCAGCACAATATCTGAGCACACAGCCAGGGACACCATCCGAGCCAGATGCTTTCCTCGAGTTCTCTCTCCGGAAGTCTGATCTTACGTTCTCATTGGTGACCACAGGTTCAGTTGCATTGGAGGCTGTCAGGGTGAGTGGTGACAAACCAACCCCCTTCTGTTCAAAACATGCATAGAATGCATTACGCTCATCAGAAAGGGATACGTTGTTGTTGGCAATGCTGCCCGACTTTGTTTTGCAGCCCGTTATAGTGTGTAGGACCTGCCACAACTGACAGCTGGTCTGGGACTCTATTTTGAACTGGTATTGTCTCTTAGCATTCCGGATAGCTTTCCAGAGGTCATATCTCAATTCTTTGTGAAGGTCAGGGTCACCTGATTGGAATGCAGCAGTCCTCAAGTTCAGTAGGGAGTAGATCTCCCAGTTCATCCATGGTTTCCAGTTTGGAAACAGCCGTATTGTCCTCTTTGGTACACAGTCCTCAACACACTTGCTGATAAAGTCCGTGACGGTGGTGACAGACTCATCTAGGCTGACAGCTGAGTCTTTGAACATGGACCAGTCCACTGACTCATAGCAGTTACGTAGAAGATCATCTATTTCCTCAGACCAGCACTGCACGACTCTCTGTACTGGATCCTCCCATTTCAATTTCTGTTTGTATGCAGGGAGAAGGAGCACAGCCTGGTTCTACTGCTGCAACAACAACTTGCAATTATGTAGTAACTCTTTATAAATGAATACTCCAAAACTGCTTAACAGAAATCTTATAAAAATGCAGTAAAATTTGATTGAAAACCTCAGTAGCATAGTGGCACAGCTAGTAAATCAGTTGCATCACAGCACCGGAGACCTGGGTTCAATCCTGACCTCGGGTGCTATTGGTGTGGAGTTTACACATTCTGCCTGTGACCATATGGGTTTCCTTCAACTGCTCCAGTTTCCTCTTGCATCCAAAAAACGTGCGAGGTGGTATGTTAATTGGCCACTAGTGTGTGGTGGGTAGGTGAGTGGTAGAATATGGGGAATTGATGAGAATGTGGGAAGAATAAAATATAGGATTAATGTAGCATTAGTGAAAAATGGGTGGTTGATGGCTGGCGTGTGGTTGATGGGCCAAAGGACCTGTTTCTGTGTTGTGTCTCTGAATGATTCTAAATTGAGATAAGTAAGATAAGACATCTATATATATTAGTCATGTACATCGAAATACATCTTTTGTGCAGAGTGTTCTGGGGCAGCCCGCAAGTGTCGCCACACTTCTGGTGCCAACATAGAATGCTCACAATTTCCTAACACATGCTTCTTTAGAATGTGGGAGGAAACTGGGAGCACCCGGAGGAATTTAGAGGAATAGACAGAGTGGACAGCCAGCTCCTCTTTCCCAGGGCACCAATGCTCAATACAAGAGGGTATGGATTTAAGGTAATGGGTGGGAAGTTCAAGGGAGACGTCAGAGGGAGGTTTTTCACCCAGAGAGTGGTTACTGCATGGAATGCGCTGCCTGGGGTGGTGGTGGAGGCTGATATGTTGGTCAAGTTCAAGAGATTGTTAGATAAGCATATGGAGGAATTTAAAATAGAGGAATATATGGGAGGAAGGGGTTAGGTAGTCTTAGGCATGGTTTAAAGGTCAGCACAACATGGTGGGCCGAAGGGCCTGTATTGTACTGTATTGTTCTATGGTTCTATGGAAACCCATGCAGACATGGAAAGAACGTACAAACTCCTTACAGACAGCAGCGGGAATTGAACCTGGGTCGCTGGCACTGTAATAGCATCATGCTAACTGCTATACTACCATACCTGTCGACCGCTACCGTGAGTTAAAGAGGTAGGTTTCAAGGAGCGTGTTGAAGAATGAAATGGTGTTCCAGGACCTGGGCTGAGATAGTCAAAAGTAGCCCGTTGGTGAGAGAGTGATTAAAGTCAGAAAATGCAAAAGAGGGCCAAATCGCAGGATTTTAGATACTTGGAGTGTTTACAGGGCTGGAAGAGGTTACAGTGAGGAAGCAACCAATGAAAGATTTGAATACAAGGATGAGGGATCAAGGGTTGGTAAGCAAGCAGAGGTGTGATGAGGAAACAGGACTTGAGATGAGTTGAGATATATGAGATACAGATGAGTACATTTGTGCCTGGAGGTCAGACGGACTCTGGAGTAGTTGGACTGAGTAGATGCAAAGTGGATGGAAGAAAGTTTCAGCAGCAGATGAGCTTCAAGGTTTTGGAGGGCTAGAGAGTGGCTAATGTACCATTACTTAAGAAGGGTAGCAAAAACAAGCCAGGAAACTACAGGCCACTGATTCTGACATTAGAGGTGGGTAAATTGCTGGAAGGGATTCTGAGAGATAGGATCTACCAACATTTGGAGAGAGAGGGTCTGATTCGGGACAGTCAGCATGGCTTTGTGCATGGGAAGTCGTGTCTGACAAATCTCTTGGACTTCTTTGAGGAGGTAACCAAGAGAGTCGATGATGGTAGGGCAGTGGATGTTGTCTATATGGATTTTAGCAAGACCTTTGACAAAGTCCCTCCTGGCAGGCTAGTCTGGGAGGTCAGATCGCATGGGATCCGGGGGAGGTAGCCGATTGGATTCATAATTGGCTCAGTGGTAGGAAGCAGAGGGTGATGGTCAAGGTCGTTTCTCAGACTGGAGGTTCTGTCTAGTGGTGTGCCACAGGGGTCGGTTCTGGGACCTTTGTTGTTTGTAATTTATATAAACGATTTGGATGTGAATATACAAGGCATGGTTAGTAAGTTTGTGGATGATATTAAAATAACTGGTGTTGTAGACAGTGTAGAAGGTTATGAAAAATTACAGGGGGATCTTGATCAGCTAGGTATGTGGGTTGAGAATTGGCAAGTGGCTTTCAATCCAGATAAATGTATGGTATTGGATTTTGGGAAATCAAACCAGGGTAGGACTTTTACAGTGAATGGTAGGGCCCTGGGGAGTGTCATGGAACACAGGGTCTGAGGAGTGAAAGAGCATAGTTCACTGAAAGCAGCATCTCAGATAGATTGGGTGGTGAAGAAAGCATTTGACACACTGTCCTTCCTCGGTTGGGGCGTTGAGTATAGGAGTTGGGAACTTATGTTGCAGTTACATAAGATGTTGGAGAGGCCTAACTTGGAGTATTGTGTACAGTTTTGGTCATCCTGTTATAGGAAAGATGTTATTAAACTAGAAAGAGTGCAGAAAAGATTTACCAGCATGTTTCCTGGACTTGGGGGCCTGAGTTACAAGGAGAGGTTGCATAGACTAGGACTTTATTCCCTGGAACGTAGGAGATTGAGGGGTGACCTACCTGATAAGAGGTATATAAGATCATGAAGGGCATAGATGGTGAAAGCACATCGTCCTTTTCCCAGGGAGGAGGTGCTAAAAACAAGAGGGCATAGGTTTAAGATCAGAGGAGAGAGATTTAAAAAAAAACATCAGGGGCCAGCTTCTTCATGCAAAGGGTGGTGCGTACTTGGAATGAGTTGCCAGAAAGAGTGTTTGAGGCAGGAACATTAGCAACAGTTAAAAGCCATCCAGATAAGTCTACGGATAGGAGAAGTTTAGAGAGCTATGGGCCAAACACAGGCAGATGGGAGTAGCTCGCTGGGCAACACAGTCAGTATGGGCAAGGGGCCTGTTTCCATGCTGTCACACTCTATGATTTTAAGTGGAGGAGGAGATGGGTGACAGGAGTAAGCGCTGTGAGTGATGGAGCAGATAGCTGCACAGAACTCAGCTCTGCATCAAATTCATAAACAGCTTGGCCCCACTTCAGGCCATTTCATAGGATTGGAACAGTGACAACGAGCTGAGTCTGTGACAGGGACCAAAAACAATGCCTTCAGTAATCCCTATCCAATTGGATCATTAGAGGGAATGGAAAAGACTTCACTTATTTTTTTCCTTCAGCCGACAGGATCAGGCAGAGTGAGTACAAGGATGTGCCTGCCCGTAGTCCTGGATAAGTCACTGTGGTTCTTTGTAGAAAGAAGATACCTCCTGTGGGCACTGTTCCTCACCAGCTTGCCCAGTTTCCTCTGACGTCATAGGAACACACTCCCACCCACTACCTCAACCTCCCCTTCCATCATTGTATCGTTAGTGGCTGGCAAAGTGGTGTTCATATTGTGGCATGGCCCTTTAAGAGACGGCTGCCAGGATTACACTGCAAGTACTCATGAGGGATCACAAGAGTATGTCATGCTGAAATGGGCACAGTGAACATTACATTGTTTCTCAGCCTTCAAGGAGTGAATCAGAGTGGACGTGGACATGCTGGTGAAGAGCATTGTAATGCCCACAGTGTCACTTTCAGGAAGATGACTCTCGTGATCCTTTACAGGTCCTTACAGCTGTGAGCTTGACAGTCCTCTCTTAAAGGGATTCCCAGTCTTCATTTGGGATCTTCACAAACACCTCTAGACTGACCCAGCATGCTGTTTATCGCTATTAAAAAGTTTGTAATGCAGTTTCTAGGCCTGGATGTGAAAGGATAGTTCTAAAGATGGATGGTATGATGATGAGAAGATCAATGAGTATAATGGAAGCAATGGGTTGGAGAGGAAGAGTACAGGTGATAGTTGGGTGTGGGCTGTGATAGGAACTGTATTTTCTCTGAAATCCTAGCCAGGACATAGCCTTTATCTGCAGCTGCATTCAATTTCTTACCACAAAAATATTGACCCATTCCAATTTGAAAGGAAAGCAGGAAACAAATAAAAGATTACAAAGGTGGAATCAAAGTGAGAAAGAGAGAGAGAAAAATCACATGAACGCAGCACAGAAGAATAAATCTATCTGATTTACAATCTGCACCACCTTGCCTGAGCAACCGATATATAAAATAAGGTCTCTATTAACACAGTTTTCACAGAGTTAAGGGCAGTAATTGAATTCAATTCTCAAAGCATCAGGAAAATTCACAGAATATGATATAATAAAAGTGGAATTTGATCTTTTTTCAGTCACTCTAAATCATTATTACATGGTACTTACAACATGGCAACAGGCAATTTTTGATCTTGTGTTTTTGCTCTGCCTGAATCACGTCTTATCCCACTTCATTCACACAGAAGCTCTATTGTTCTTCCCAACATAGTGTGAATACATCTCATACTCCATGAGCTAAAGGGACCTGACAGGAGATGCTGAGGACAGCAACTGAACATTAACTCCTGAGTTTCCTATTTGGTTTAGCACCCATGTTGTGGTGGTAATATAAACATAAGCTGCTTAAATCAAAATTTTACATTCAAAATTCAGAGTTTTATTCAGAACTTCTGTCCAAACTTAAAGAATGGATTAATATTCCTGTGATTTTACCTTAATGTTTTTTCTATTTGCATTGACATTGAAGATAAACAAGAAACAATTAAAAGTAGCTAGTAAAACAATTTAGCGACATTACAAAGAGTAATGCTAATTTGAAGATGGAGTGTTTAAATAACTAGTGTGGAAAGTTTGATTAATGGAAGTATATCAGTCTGGTGATTTATGTTCCTTATTACCCCCACCACCAACCCTTTACTTTGATTTACTTTGTTACTTTCTATTTTTCCTTTATTTCTCTCTAGATTTCAAAATCCATTTTGCTGTGTAAATATGCCTCCAAAACATATTCAAAGTTCATGTTTTATCTGTTTTGAGTTTTCAGGAAGAAACAAAATCTTAATTACTGTTATCACAGGTGTATTTTGTGACCGCATAAATTAGCTCGACAATCATCAATCACTTTCATCCCTCGTGTATCTGCTCCGACTGATACATGCTTGGAATTGTAGGCACAGACGTTCACGGACTTCTTCAATTTTCAGCCAAGGCTCAGGGAAGGAATGAGCTCAAAGTGTTGGCTCTTAAGAGAATTGCATCGATCCCCATAATTGAAAATATTCTAAGGCACCTGTCTTTTCCTCAGAAGAATATATGCTAAGTTTTATCAAATCCCTAGCGAGCAATATGATTTTATCCACCTTTATTAAACCAAGAAGTAATTTGCAGTTATATGTTTTAAGAATGTTGTAAAGCACTTTACAGCCAATTAACTACTTTTGAAGTAGAACCTCTGTTATTAAGGAGACAAATCCAGTAGCCAATTTGCACATAGCAAGATCTCACAAAATGCAATGAAATAAATGACCAGTTCATTTGTACTGGATGAGTGACAAGTATTCTTCAGGGCACCGGGAGAAATTGTTTCTCCGCCTAGTTGTTCCATTATGTCCAACTGAACAGATCGGCAAGACCTCAGCCTGATATCTAATCTAAAAGACTGGATCTCAAAAGTGCACTGAAACTCACATTTCAATTTTATTTCTGTGAACATGTTTGAATTAAAAGTGACATGAAAGGATTTTTCAAAATAATTGAAGCAATTTATCTGTTTTTTTTTCTATTTGATTTTAAAGCACTTTGATTTGATTGGGAGACTATTGAAAGGGCTGATTAAAGCCTGAATCTTGGTTGCTACATGTTAATTAATAGTTATATTGCACCCAATGCTAAGAAAATGAATTTGATCTGAAACCGCTATCATATGACTTGAAAGAGGCCTATTGATATTGGTTTATTATTGTCACTTGTACCAAGGTAGAGTGAAGTCTCGCATACTGTTCGTACAGATCAATTAATTATACAGTGCATTGAGGTAGTACAGGGTGTAATAACAGAATACAGAGTAAAGTGTCACAGCTACAGAGGAAGTGCATTGCAGGTAGACAATAAGGTGCAAGGTCATAATAAGGTAGATTGTGAGGTCAAGAGTCCATCTCATCGTTTAAGGGAACCATTCAATAGACTTATAACAGTGGGATAGAAGCTGTCCTTAAGCCTGATGGTATGTGCCCTCAGGCTCCTGTATCTTCTGCCTGATGGGAGAGGGGAGAAGAGAGAATGATCTGGATGGGTGGGGTCTTTGATTATGCTGGCTGCTTCACCAAGGCAGTGAGAGGTATAGACAGAGTCCATGGAGGAGAGGCTGGTTTCCGTGATGTGCTGAGCTGTGTCCACAACTCTTTCCAGTTTCTTGCGGCCACCGGCAGAGAAGTTTCCATACCAAGCTGTGATGCATCCAAATAGGATGCTTTCTATGGTGCATTGGTAAAAGTTGGTGAGTGTCAAAGGGGACATGCCAAATTTCTTTAGCCTCCTGAAGAAGCAGAGGCGCTGGTGAGCTTTCTTGGCCATGGCGTCTACATGTTTGGACCAGGACAGGCTATTGGTGATGTTCACTCCAAGGAACTGAAGCTTTCAACCCTCTCAACCTCAGTGCCATTGATGTAGACAGGCGCAAGTACAGCACCCCCTTCCCTGAAGGCAATGACCAGCTCTTTTGTTCCGTTGACTTTGAGGGAAAGGTTGTTGTCATGACACCATGTCACTAAGTTCTCTATCTCCTTCCTGTACTCTGACTCATCATTATTTGAGATACGGCCTACTACGGTGGTATCATCTGCAAACTTGTAGATGGAGTTAGAGCAGAATCTTGCCACGCAGTGATGATTGTATAGGGAGTAGAGTAGAGGGCTGAGGATGTAGCCTTGTGGGGCACCAGTGTTGAGAATAATCGTGCTAGAGGTGTTGCTTCCTATCCTCCCAGGTCTTAACAGCTTGGTGATGATCTTGCTTGGAATTATAGTATTGAAGGTGGAGCTGCAGGCAATAAACAATAGTCTAACGTAGGTGTCTTTACTCTCCAGATGCTCCAGAATGAGTGTAAGGCCAGGGAGATGGTGCCCACTGCCGACCTGTTTTAGCAATAGGTGAATTGCAGTGGGTCAAGGTTTTCCAGGAGGCTGGAATTAATGCGTGCCATGACCAGCCTCTGGAAGCATTTCATGATGGTGGATGTCAGAGCCACCAGGCAAAAGCCATTGAGGCATGTTACTTTGTTTTTCTTAAAACAGGTGGGAACCTCAGATTGAAGCAGGGAGAGGTTAAATATGTCTGCAAATACCCCCATTAGCTGACCTGCACAATATCTGAGGACACAGCCAAGGACACCAGCTGGGCCAGATGCTTTCTTTGGGTTCACTCTCCAGAAGACTGATTCTTACGTCCTCATTGATGCCCACGGGTTCAATTGCATTTGAGGCTGTCAGAGTGAGTAGTAACAAACCAATCTCCTTCTGTTCAAAATGTGCATAGAATGCATTACACTCGTCAGGAAGGGATGTGCTGTTGTTAACTATGCTGCCCAACTTTGTTTTGTAGCCCATTATAGCATGTAAGCCCTGCAACAACTGGCGGCTGGTCTGGGACTCTATTTTGAACTGGTATTGTCTCTTGGCATTCCTGATAGCTTTCCGGAGGTTGCATCTCAATTTCTTGTGAAGTCCAGGGTCACCTGATTGGAATGCAGCAGTCCTCAAGTTCAATAGGGAGTTGATCTCCTGGTTCATCCATGGTTTCCAGTTTGGAAACAGCCGTATTGTCCTCTTTGGTACACAGTCCTCAACACACTTGCTGATAAAGTCTGTGATGGTGGTGACAGACTCATCTAGGCTGGCAGCTGAGTCTTTGAATGTGGACTAGTCCACTGACTCCAAGCAGTCGCATAAAAACTCATCTATTTCCTCAGACCAGCACTGTATATGACTCGGTACTGGATCCTCCCATTTCAGTTTCTGTTTGTATGCAGGGAGAAGGAGCACAGCCTGGTGGTCTGATTTCCTAAAGTGAGGGTGACGGATGGCTCGGAAGGCATCTTTGATGATTGTACAGCAATGGTCAAGGGTGTTAGGGCTACTGGTGGGACAGGAGTTGTGCTGGCAGTACTTTGGTAACACAATCTTGAGGTTGGCCTGGTTGAAGTCACTTGCAATAATGAAGAGGGACTCAGGGTATCCTGTTTCAATGTTGTTGACCACAGAGTATAGTTCATTGAGTGCAAGGCTTCAGGTCCATCTGGGGTGTAACGTAGAATGCTGTCGCGATAGCTGAAGTGAACTGCCATAGCAGGTAGTGTGGTCGACATTTCACCCCATTTGGCCTACCTTGTGTATGCTGGGTCTCAGAGCAACCTCATCAGTCCTATTACCCACTTACTTCCCAGAAACTTCCTCTCTCTCACATGCCCACCTACTCCCTCCCCCCCCCACCAATTCTCCTACCCTAAATTGGAATGGCCAGTTGACCTACCCACTAGCACATCACCTGAGGAACAGGTGGGGGGGTGGGGGGTAACCATTAAGTGCAGGGAGAACGTGCAAACTCCACACAGACAGCACTGGAGGTCAGGTTCAAACTAGGGTCACAGGAACTGTGAAGAAGTGGCACTACCTGTTGCACAACTATGCCACCCAATACAATTGGAACAAAACTGACAATTGACATGTTCCTTGTTCTGTTCTGCAATTGAAGTTGGGATTGCATTAATTGGCAGCTTTAGTTATGATCTGCTTGATGAAGCACAGGTACCTTGAGCATTACTTTCAGTATGAGGATTGCTCCCAAAGCACTTTCTGAGGATATAGTCTTCTGATGATAGCCCTTTTTTCTCCTCCTCCCTCTTCCAGAAGATTGGCGTGCTGAGTCTCCCAATCAGGTTTAATGCAAGGAGAAAGGTCAAATTGACCGATGAGCCCGAAGCAACCAATTCATGCATAAACTTTCAAGCTCCTTAAAATGTATCTCAGCACCAGCTGGGCTACCCTTTGTACACTATTGAAAATCTTGATGTACCTGTCCTCCACAGGTTTTGAATGCTTGTAGATTGGCCATTGTAGACTGTATCCCTCTCCCTCTCTCCCTCTCTCCCTCTCCCCCTCTCCCCCTCTCTCCCTCTCCCCCTCTCCCCCTCTCTCCCTCTCTCCCTCTCTCCCTCCCTCTCTCCCTCTCTCTTCCCCTCACTGTCAGTGCTCAACAGCCTCGCTCACTCAGAGCTCAGTCACTGAGATCGGCTGGTGGCCGATCTTCCCATGCCTGCTCGCTCTCCCGCCACAGCTGTTTCTGTGATCCCCTCCCACACACTTGTTCATTTACGACTTTCGAATGGTTCAGGTTACAAACGGTTCTCAGGGACGGAGGCCTGACGTAACCTGGGGACTGCATGTATGAAAAAGCTCACAATATATGTTGAAAGATGGTGCCAGACAAAAGACATAATCCAGAAACAAACCTTGATGCAGTTCATGATTTTCTTTGGATAGAGCTTGTTGAGAATGAGTTGTGGGATGGCTTCATGTTGCTGATCAGGTGTTTAGCTAGGGAAGTTCGGAATGGATGTAAGTGACTATATAGAGTTGTTGTCATTCAGTAAGGGAACATCTCTGCTCAAAATGTTGCCAGTAGCCATGAGGTATATGGACACAATTTTCTTGACAAATACATCACCCAAAACACTTTTTCCTCGAGAAATGTTGGTATTTCCATTGCAAGCACCTTTTAAACTACCAGAAAAAAACATAGATGGCTGATGGATAACAAGGGTTGACAGAGGCCAGAGAACTGTAAACCCAGTCTGGGGGCTAATTATTCAGAAAGGATCTGCAAACATTGAGATGCCAGGTACAAGTCATTGGTGCCACAACTGGATCACAGGACAAGTGCCAATTCCCCAGATGCAGGGGGCAGGATCTGTTCTTCTGTAAAGTACTCAGATGGGACCTTGATAGGCTAGGCTACATGAAAGAATGATGGGTGCTTGGAAAGCCAGGAAGCCTGCTGAAGAAGCTTAGATTCACAGCCCAGAAGAAGAGAGGAAACCAGAACTGAGCATCTCCAAGAAGAGAGAACCTTACCTTTTATCCTTGACAGTTAATTGCACTATCATTTAATTGCATCAACATTTTGGAGGTCACCACTGACCAGAAACTCAGATGAAACAGAAACATTATAACCAGCTGCTAGAGAAAGAAAAAAGTTACCTGTGCCAAGTGATTCACGTCCTGATATCTAAAAGTTTTACACCATTTACAGTTTGCAAGTCAGGTGTGTGATTGAATATTCACTACTTGCATGATACTGGTATGTATCAATGACAAAATTCATGCAGTTACTTACCTAAGCTACTCTGACAGAATCTGTGATCTCTACCACCACAAAGGACGAGGACAAGAAGTGCATGGAAACACCACCATCTGCAGCTTCTCCTCCAAATCACACACCATCTTGTTGGAAATATACTGATGTTCTTTCATTGTTGCTGCATCCAAATTCTGGAGCTCCCTACCCAACAGCTTCATAGGAGTACTGACACCAGAAGGACTGCAGTGGTTTTAGAGGTGGCTCTTTGCCCCCTTAGCAATTAATGCTGCCATTGCTTGATGCCAAAGTATGAATAAATAAAAATAAACTCCCCTCTATTGCTCAGTCTGCCTACTTCCACCTCAGTAATATCAGTTTGGTATTTTCTTGCATTCTCTGCTGTCTAAATCAGATCGACAGAAGATCATGCTCAGAAAAGGTGAAGGAGGAGCAGGTTAGAGAGAAGAAGAGCTCCATCATTATCTGAAGAGGACCATTCTCCACAATCACACTTCCATATTTCCTAATTTCTTATGACATTGAAGGAGACCATTTGGCCCATCATGTCTATGGTGGCCCAAGGTGCAATCCTATTCCCCCACAAATCTACCTCACATTTTCACCAATTATCCCTAGGTTCTACCAGTAGGGGAAACTTAGAATGGCCAAATCACCTCCCACCCTGCATACCTTTGTGATGTAAAATAAGAAGATAAGATATCTTTATTAGTCACATGTACATTGAAGCACACAGTGAAATACGTCTTTTTGCATAGTGTTCTGGGGCAGCCCGCAAGTGTCGCCATGCTTCCGGTGCCAACAGAGCATGCCCACAGCTTCCTAACCCGTACGTCTTTGGAATGTGGGAGGAAACCGGAGCACCTGGGGGAAACTCATGCAGTCACGGGGAGAACGTACAAACTCCTCACAGACAGTGGCTGGATTTGAGCCCGGGTCACTGATGCTGTAAAGCATTATGCTAACTGCTACGTTACCGTGACTGCTAGGAGGAAACCCACACGGCCACAAGGAGGATGTGCAAACCCCACCTACACAGACAGCTCCAGTGGCCAGGACTAAACCTGGGTCACTGAAGGGGCTGCTCTACCACCTGTGTCACCGTGTCACCCATGCACTTCAGGGCATTTCCTCGCAGGACTTACCTTCTGCAACTGAGGATCCATCAGTGGGAGTAACCTGCATTTAATTCTTTCAACCCTTTTCCCATGAAGAAGGCAATTCCAGCAATTCTATAAACACCAATTCCAGTACAATGCAATTACCATGAACACTTGTCATCTCGAGCAAATGCAAGCAATGGAAACATGACATTACCAACACCACCTGGAGATATTAAATGCTGTACCCTTCTGTTTACCCTGACTGGCTTATTGTGAATGTTTGTGCTTCACTGAGAGCTCCAAACAAAGTGCAATTCATGGGACAACACTAGATGAGGTGAATGACTAATGTTGGAGTGCTCACTAAAAAACTGACCCATGATTACTGTACTATACGAACAAATAAGTATACAACTTAGGAACAGGAGTAGGCCATTCAGCCCCTCAAGCCCACTCTGCTATGTAGGAGTCAAACAGCATGGAAACAGACCCTTCAGCCTCATTTGTCTATGCCAACTGCGATGCCCGTCTATGCTAATCCCACTTTCCTGTATCTAGCCCAAATCCCTGCATTCCTTTCCTATCCAAGTACCTGTCCCAATGCCGTGATTGGACCTGCCTCTACCACTTTCTCTGGTGGCTTGTTCCATATAATCACCATTGTTAGTCGCAGATTTTAATTTCCACATAATTTGGGAAAAGCTGAGCAGTCATGACAGAAAAGCAGAACACTTCTGTAGTGTTCTGGATAGTTTTCTGAGCATGTCCCAGAGCTACCATAATGGCATTCTTCAATGGGTTGGAGTATTGAGTAGGAAAGACGAAAAACATTGAGTCATTCTTGTAAGATCAACAACTACATGCTTGCCATGGGGAGCATCCTTCTTTATTGTCCCTCTCATCCATTATGTGGTGTTGATAACAACTGGATTACAACACGGGTTTTTCAGAAGGTCTGAGGGTCATCACAATAGCCAACAGGTCACATTAATGTTAGTAATGTGTAATGACCAGATTTAGTTAACAACCTAGACGTGCATTTATTTAATAGCCATTATAAAAAGATTGCATTCAGTGTGGTATTCAAAAGAAAGAACCAAAACTTTTCTTTCAGAAAAAAAGTAATTGGAACTTGGCAAGTTTGGTAAGACATACTTAAAAGGCAAATAATAAAGATAAGATAATAGATTGCTAGCCTTATTTCAAGGGGATGGAATATGAGGCAAAGAAAGTAATGCTTCAGCTGTAATCCTCCACTATTTAGCACATCTCCTCTGCTTTCAGGAAGGCTCTCCACATCACCAAGGAACTGCCTTGTGCAAATAATCAGCCGTATGGTGCTTAACCTTTCCTGATCCATATCTGACACCTCAACGTCACAATCAGTGTACAACCTTGCCCCACCAGAAGTGGCAATTGCAGTGTCACTTCCACTTGGTATGGGTATGAGTGGCCAGTGCATTCCAATGTGAGAGCATGTCTTCTACTCTAGATGCTGTTTTGCAAAGTGCCAGCACCTGAGTGGTACCTGTGACAGTAATAGCGATTGATGTAGTGCCACTTTTCTCATTCTCCTGCTTTTACTGCTCCTCCTCTTCCTCTGGGAGCGGGTGGAGGTTAATCTTTATACGAGAAACTATAAGTGTTAGGATGCAGACACAAATACCACCAATAGGAAGATGTTTGAAAAGACGATTGGGAATACTAGGGGTGAGGAAAGGACAGGGATCAAAAATAGTTGTGGATTTGTAAAGAAGCCAGAGTGGACACAGGAGAAGATCTGTCCCTGCCCTGGCTATATCAACATCCAATCATCACTCCACCAACTCCTGAAAGTACCATGCATTCTCCTGATTGGGTTGTGTTGGTGCTGTTTATCTGCTATCTTTCTCTGAAGGTGAAGAGTTGTAATTGTTTATGAGAACATTGACATTTATATGTATATGTGTTTCGCACATTGTTGAAGAGCTATTAGAAGTGTCTGGCATGTGAACAGAAGCAATCAGAATCAAGTTTATTATCACTTACATATGTCGTGAAATTTGTTGTTTTGTGACAGCAGTACAGTGCTAGGCATAAAAAATTACTATGAGTTACAAAAATAAATAGTGCAAAAGAGAGATATTGAGGGAGTGTTCATGGATTCATGGACTATTCAGAAATCTGATAGCAAAGAAAAAGAAGTTATCCCTAAAACATTGAGTGTGGGTCTTCAGGCTCCTGTACCTCCTCCCTGATGGTAGTAACACAAAGAGGGCATGTCCTGGATGGTGAGGGTCCTTAATGATGGATGCTGCCTTCTTGAGGCACCGCCTCTTGAATATGTCCTCAGTGGCGGGGAAGGTTGTGCCTGTGATGGAGCTGGCTGAGCCTACAACCCTCTGCAACCTCTTTCTATCCTACACATGGGAGCCATGTGAAACTTGTGATTTACAGTCTGTCATAATGTATTGGGTGCAGTCTGTTGAAGTTGTGTTGCAGTGACGATACAATATGTTGCCCAGTATGGTATCTGAGATGGGTTCTCTCCTTGACTGTTCACAGCTAGCCATTCAATTTCTTATGGTACTGGAGACATGCTCTAGGACAGAATTATAAGATAAGATAAGATATCTTCATTAGTCACATGTACATCGAAACACACAGTGAAATACATCTTTTTGTGTAGAGTTAACTGGGGGCAACCCACAAGTGTCACCACGCTTCTGGTGCCAACATAGCATGCCCACAACTTCCTAACCCGTACATCTTTGGAATGTGGGAGGAAACCCACGCAGACACGGGGAGAACATAAACTCCTTACAGACAGCTGCCAGAATTGAACCCGGGTCGCTGGTGCTGTAATAGAGTTACTCTAACCACTACACTACTAGACCATACCATTCCTGGATAGTTCTCCTTCATTCCCCTTGTGGACATCTTTCCTCCTCTGGCTTCCTGCTCTAGAGTCTCCAGTGGCATGTTCAAGAACTTGTGTACCTCTCCCGTGGTCTAGAATGTTCATTGTTGATCCATTAGTGCACTCCACCACTTCAGTAGAGTCAATGCTTGGATGCTTTGTGTACTGCTTTATGAAAATTGCTTCTAATCAGCACCTGAGTGTTAAATATGCATGTCTGCATTTTATTGCCTCCAGGAACAGTTAAATTGAGATAAATAGCAATTCATCCCAAAATCATGGGGCTAAAGCCAGATTTTCAAGGTGATATACCTTAATACTGTGGCACACATTTGTTTCACACTTTGCTCGAAATAGACTTTTAGGTCCAAATAATGTCTGCCATTGTACAATATATGATTTATTTCTGTCTCTTTGTTACATTGAAAACCGCCGAACATTGTCTGTAAAGTGGCTATGACTCCATTTATTCCTTTAAATGTTGGAAGTGTTCAGGAGAAAATCAGTTTTGAGTTTCCTACATTTACATAATTCAGGTTGGATTTTCCCTCAGATTTCTGAAGGAATGAATTTAGTGGACTTGAAATTCAGCTGTCCAGTACTGAGTTCCTCAATACCACCACAGGTTCTGATTTTAATGGAATCTCAGCTGCACATCACAAGATTCTGTGGGTCCTTATCACGTGGAGTTGCAAAGTGCAGTGGAGGTTGTGCAAATCAAATGAAAAGAATGCAGAGTGGGAAAAGGTAACTTCAGTCCTTGCACAAAGTTGATTGGACACATGAGCTGCCACATTCAGCCATGTTTATGTACTGGGTGAGTCATGATCAGGAAACCAGGTGTGAACAGTACCCCCAGACCCATGCTACCTAGAGGAACTTTTTCAAACTATAAGTTTCTCCAAACTGCAGGAAAAAAAAATCAAGAGACATGGCCAAATAGTCGATCAGAGAAGCAAATTTGAAGAAGCTTAAAAGATCAAAAAGAGCAGAACTGCAGAAATGGAGGCTGGTCGGACTGGAAGACTTTGTGGGAGTAGGAAAGTGGAGTAGGTGAGGTGTGGTGGAGGGGTCTATGAAGGGACTTGAAAACAATATAGATGACTTTTTAACTAGTAGCTAAGCAAATAATAATATGATAGATGTATGAGACCATGAAACAAGTTTAAAAAAATGGGCAACAGAGTCTGGGATAAGTGCAGGTCATTATCTAGGATGGAAGGTAAGCCAGGTGAACACTGACATTGTCAAATCTGGAGTGTAGTTGAGAGCAGGATGGCCTGTGTCAAAGTCTATTCATGTGTCTTTTATCTATTTTACACTTTATTTTTTGGAGGTTTGTACATTCTAATTAAGTGGAAACCTTTCAACTAGCTGTTAATCTTTTCCTGGATTCCACATCAGAATTTGAAATTATCTTGCAAACATTTATCTTATCACCAGAGTAATGTATTACTACTGCAATTATACTGATGCTACTCTGCAATCAAAAAACTCATACACTTATAGCAGAGATTCTTATATGATAATGCTTTCAGTCTTTTCCTCTTCAAAACCTATAAAAAACAATGCACAGAAATTCATCTCTTGTTGGTAGCACTAAACGTGCGATATAATGGTATGTATTCAGAGCTCTATCTGAGGAACAGATTACCCAGTGGACAGGTGAAAAGATTCAAGAATGTGCTCAAAGCCTCCTTGGAATTAAGTGCATCATCCCTTACTGACTGCTGGGAACCCCTGGCCCAAGACTGCTCAGGAACATTTGGGATAGTATTGAGAACCTTAAGTCCATTCATTGGGACATAAAGAACGCTTGCTTAAATGGTAGAAGGAGCACAAACCCCCACAAAATATCCATTTAGTTAGCATAATGCTATTACAGCGCCAGTGACCCAGGTTCAATTCCGGCCAATTTGTACGTTCTCCCCGTGTCTGCATGGGTTTTCTCTGAGTGCTCCGGTTTCCTCCCACATTCCAAAGACTTATGGGTTAGGAAGTTGTGGGAATGCTATGTTGGCGCCGGAAGCGTGCTGACACTTGTGGGCTGCCCCCAGAACGCTCTATGCAAAAAATGCATTTCACTGTGTGTTTTGATATACATGTGATTAATAAAGATAACTTATTTGCCTGCCCTGTCAGTTACCTCCTGCCCCAACTGTGGAAGAGTTGTCACTTTGGAACCCACAAAACTGGAGCAGAAGCCTTCCATTGACATCATGGGAATGAATGTCCTTCACAATGTCCTTCGCAACTTCAACAAGATGTCATCACGAGTCGATCCTCGCCTTCCCCTTCATCATTCTGATGGGACCACTCAATCCTTCCATCCCAACTAACAACTCCTTTTGTTATGGCACGTCCCATGCAACCACAAGAGATAGAGTATGTCCTCTTACCTCTTCCCTTCCCACCATTCAGGGACATAAACTGTCCTTTCAGATGAGGCAGTGATTCACTTGCACTTCTTCCAAGCGGGTTTATGGTATTTGGTGCCCACATTGCGATCTCCTCTGCAACAGAGAAATTAAAACCAGATTGGCTGACCACTTTAAGGAGTACCTGTGTTCAACCTGAGCCTCCTGTTGCCTGCCACTTTAACCCTCCATTTCACTCCCACTCTTACATTCCTTTGTTTGTGTTCTCACTCTTTAACTACCCTCACTTCCTAGCCTTTGTAGTCCTTTGTTCATGTTTTGCCTCTGTAACTCCTTCATTAACCTAACAACCAGATGATTTCATTTATGTTTACTCCCACAGCAACTCTGGCCTCTGCCTTATTCCCTTTGATTCATCCATCTCTCCCCTCCCCGCTCTGTGACTTAAAACCAACTTATTTTCACTCTTTCTGATGCAGAACCTGAAACATTAACTGTTTATCTTTCCGTAGCTGCTGCCTGACCTGTTGAGTGTTTCCAGCATCTTCTGCTTCTATTTGGTGTGTTAGCACTCCCAAATGAGATGAATTTTTAGGCACAATTGCTTCACCATCACCATAAAAAATGTTTGTACATTAACAGTGTGATCCCATAATAAAATGGCTTCCTCTCTTCATGATATTTCAAAATGAAAGATGTGCTCTGACTGTTTAAATGTTCACATTAATATCCTAATATGCATTGCTGTACAGTGTAGCAGTACAATGAGATCACTGCTTATTTTACTGATCCTGAGTGAACAGTGCTGTTATTTGGAAGCTGGGGATGAATTGTTCTTTCTCCTATTGGCCCGTTTTATTCAGTTCAATGGTTTATTGTTTATGAACAGAATTTCAGTTGAAGTCAAGCACTTCCTCATTAATAATTGTTATCACTCTGAGATATATAAAAAAAAACAGATGGCTTAACCTCTGGTTTGTAATTTTGCACGCAAAATCGATTTGCCCTTAGGGGTTAAACAGAGAGAATTTGTACTGTTAAAAGAAGATAAAAGAAACCATTTCGAGCCTACTATTACACTGCCCCAGCTGTTGCAAGAAAATAATCTTAATGTTGATTAGAATAAAATCTTCCTTTTTATTTCTATCAAAATTGAAAAAGGCCCTTGGCAAAAGAATCTTTGAGGACAAAATGGACAATGAATGCAGACCAATTATTAAAAATTGATGCTTCAGAAGAAAATGAGTTAAGATTGCCTCATCTATAGAAGAATATGGTTCACATGGGTTCAAGCATTAAGGTCTCTGAGTCATTCAATATGTGCTTCCTTCACCCAATTCAGATAATCAATCAAATTGTAAATTGTTTTCAAGGCATCAATTATAGCTTAATGTCATTCAGTATACTAAGCTCCCTATTTTATCTGCAAAAACCAATCCTGTAATGTGCACCTTTCATGACAGAACATAGATTGGAGTGTCTCTGTCATTTAGTCTCTCCAGGGATGTTCTTAAATTATAATTGTCTGCCATATGTCTCAGCTGCTATGTCCTGATTCCAAATTACTGCTCATCCTCAGCTGTACCATTTTGTCGATCAGAACACATCCAAAACCACCTGGGCTTCTTAGCTCTCTCAAAGATAAACAACTTCTTTGGTCGCATTCTAATGGCACCCATTCCTTACTTTTTTTCCTCTATGTGACCTTACCAGAGTCATCTAGTTAAAGTGGACACAGATATTTTATCAATGTGAGATCTCGATACAAGGCAATCTGTTCATACTGCTGCTCACCATGTTATTAGCTATTTTGGAACCCAGACCATGTTCCGTGTAGATCACATTAACTTGCATGAAACCTCCATGGAGCAGAAAGCAGCTTGTCATTACTGAATCCAGATTCTGCTGACCTGATCTTAAGGAAGTTTTCAATGACAAGGTCAACCAGGACACCAATGCAGTGACAAGAACGTTCATCCATTTGATGCCCAAAGAACAAAGTACTCAATTACTAACTAAATACAGACTTATTAATTAAAATTTGTGCTTCATGGAATCATAGCACGGTGAAAGATTACTGTCCAGAAGGAAGCCATTTGGTCCATTGTGCCTGTGTTGATTATTTGAAAGACAGTTTGGTTCCACATTTTGCCTGTCACCCTATATGTTCCTCATCTTCCAATGCTTGTCCAAATTCCTGTTTTTATGGAATCAGATTCTATATTTGTAGGAAGAATATTCCAGATTCTCTCAGAGTGAAGGAAAATCATCTCTTTTCACCTCCAGGCTATTTACCAACAATGTTTATTGACTTTTTTTCAAGTCATTGACCCATTTCCCGGTGAGAATAACCCCCTGGCCCTCTGAAGATCTAACAGTAGCCCACAAAGATTGAAAGATCATGATCTGATATTCTGCTATTTCTACCTTTTGCCAGCCTGAAACTTTGGCTATCCAGGTGATTTAACAACTTCCAATAATGTTCTTTTTTGAAACACTTCTCTCTCCATGACAACTTTCATAGTTTCCTCTTTCTTTCAATGTAACATTTTCATCATGTACTTAATTCCTAAAGATGGGTACAAGATACATATTTAAGGCTCTAGCCTTGTCTCTTGTCACTGGGGCACCCATACCAGGCATTCCAAAGCAATGAAAAGATCCCACCAATGCTCTCTCTGCAAAATCCTCCAAATTTTCTGGAAGGATAAACAAACCAACATCAGTGTCTTCTCCTAACAACTTTAGCATTGAGTCCTGGGTATTCTCATTTGGGCAGGCCATATTGCTGAGATGCTCATGCCAGAATTCAGAGGTATGTTAGGGATTATTCTGGAGTTATGAAATTATGGATAGCAGATACTAATTAAAATGAGAACCAGTCTTCAGGAAATAAAACCTGTTCACAATTTAACTTCAACTGATACTTTAAGGCCATCAATCATTGGGTGTGTGACATTCTGATTCTGTCCCTGTCATAGTTCTGAGTGTTGGCCCTCAATTCGGCTCCATTGATGGTGCCTCGTTTTGCAGCACATGGAGTCCATGCACTACTAATTGCATAACAACACACACCTGAGCCCCATCAGGACCTAATGTAAGAGCCCTGGTTTCACTAGCACTAGGTGCCAGAGTATTGGTCAACTTTGGGTATATTTTGTCTCCTGGCTGCTTAGAGTTGTCAACTCTAGAGTAGTCCCGGTTTCACTGTTCCTCTTAGGATATCCAGTTTTCATGTTGGGACCCCACCTCAGAGCCCCGAGGCAAGATTCCTTCTGGTTGCCGCCTGCGTTTGGGTCTGAGGAAGCATCCTGACTCCAGTCTCGTACCAGTGTGCTGCATTTGGGTTCTTTGCGAGCTTGCTCTTCGCTCAACATTGTGACAGAATACTCTGGCTTCCGTGAACCCAGTGGAAATGAATTCCCTATATGAAGCCCTCACCAGCCAGGGCTCACTTCTGGGCCAGTCAGACCAGCAGCTCTGGGAGGTTATGGCAGACTGCTGTACCATAGTAGCGGATGTTGGGCAGGTCAGTGAACAGATCAGCTGAGTCTCTGCTCTTACTACCTCCTCCACTCTGAGAACTCTGTCTGACCAGCCCGGACAATCTGTAGGAGCATCACCCTACAGTTCGATGACCTGACCACCCAAGGAACTGCACGTACCTGACCCAGAACCCTACACTGGGGATCTGGGAAAATGCTGGTCCTTCCTACTACAATGCTCGTTAGTATTTGAGCAGTGGCCCTCCACGTACACCACTGAGAGATCCAAGATCTCATTTATCGTGGGGTTGTTGTGAGGAAGTGCACTGGAATGGGCCACTGCCATCTGGGACAATCAGCCAGAGACCTGCTTCTCATTTCACACCTTCATCGAGGAAATGAGAAAGGTCTTCGACCATCCCATCAAGGGTACAGAGGCAGCCAAACGACTACTCACCCTCCGTCAGGGTCCCGCAGTGTCGCGGAATACTCTGTGGTGTTCTGGACATTAGTGGCTGACTTGGGGTAGAATGAGGAGGCTCTCCAGGGGGTTTGTCAGCAAGGCCTCTGTAACAGGATAAAGGATGAGTTGGCAGCAGGAAATGAGACAACCAGCCTGGATGCGTTGATCTCCTGAGCTACCAGACTGGACAACCGACTCCGGGAATGGCAGAGAGAGAGGATGGTACGTTCAACACCTCCATTCATGCCACAGGTCACTTTCCCAGCCTCTCTGTTCCTTTTCCTTCCGCCCCTAGAGGTGCTCCCGACCCAGTCGATTGCACCACCCTGGGGGAGCAACCGATGCAACTGGGACAGAACTGCCTTTCTCCCTCCGAACGATATCGGAGGTTAAGAGCTGGGAGTTGCCTCTTGGCTCCAGCCTGGCCATTTTCTTGCCACTTGTGCCCTTTGGCCAAGAAGAGATGGCTCACCAGTAAAAGAGAGGGGTGTCCTGGTGAGCCAGACAATTTTTCCCTATGGTCTCCCAGAACCGAATGCTGATCCCAGCTACCATAAGACACTTCCAACAGTCCCTGTCCCTTTCTGCCTTGGCAGACTCCGGTGCTGAGGGAAATCTGTTGGATGAAGATGTAGCCTCCCGGGCCGGGATTCCTCGGGAGCCACTGAGTACCCCTCTAGCAGTTCGGGCACTAGATGGCAGACTGTTGACCTGAGTCATGCACCATACACCTCTGCTGTCATTGCAGATCTCTGGAAACCATCGGGAACAGGTCCAATTTCACCTGATAAGCTCCCCGCAGATGCCGATGGTCCTTGGGTACCCCTGGTTGAGCTGTTACAATCCCCACCTCGATTGGACCATGGGCAGGATAGTCAGTTGGAGTCTGTTCTGCCATTCTACTTGTCTCCAGTTGGCCCTTTCTCCAGTACAGGCTACTGATAGTTCATCGGCTGCTGAAACCCCAGACTTGTCCAGGGTCCCAGCAGAGTATCATGACCTGGGGCAAGTATTTAGCAAATAAGGGGCTCTTTCCCTGCCCCCACACAGGCCATACAATTGAACAATCAACATTCTCCCTGGAGCTCTGCTACCTACCAGTTGACTATATAATTTGTCCCGACCAGAGAGGGAAGTAATGGAGGAGTATATCGCTGAATCTCTCCTGGTAGACATTATTCATCCCTCATCGTCCCCAGTAGGTGCAGGGTTCTTCTTTGTGGGGAAGAAGGACGGCTCACTGTGTCCGTGTATTGACTACCAGGGCCTAAATAACATAACTGTCAAGAACAAGTACACACTGCTGCTCATTAATTCCGTGTTTGAACTTCTTTATGGGGCCACCATATTCTCTAAACTTGATTTACGAAGCGCTTACCATCTGGTCAGGATAAGGGAGGGAGATCAGTGGAAAACAGCATTTAATACCCCTCTCAGCCACTTTGAATACGTAGTAATGTCATTCGGCCTCACCAATGCTCCCGCCATCTTCCAAGCTCTGATAAATGATGTCCTACGGGATTTCATAAATAAATTTGTGTTTGCCTATCTGGATGATATCCTGATCTTCTCCAGGAACACACCCAGCATGTCTGTCAGGTTCTCCAGCGGCTTTAGGAGAACAAGCTCTTCGTCGAGGCCGAGAAATGCGAATTCCATGTTCCCTCTGTCAGGTTCTTACGTTATATCATTGAGAGTGGACGAGTAAGGGTGGATCCCGAGAAGATCCGGGCAGTGGCGGAATGTCCTTGACCCACGACACGCAAGTAATTCCAATGGTTTCTGGGGTTTGCGAATTTCTATTGCCGTTTCATTAGGGATTATAGTCGGGTGGTGGCACTCCTTACCCAACTCACTTCACCTAAGACCCCTTTTCTGTGGAACCCCAAAGCTTACTCAGCGTTCACAGACCTGAAGAAATGCTTCACGTCCTCCCCCCATCCTAGTCCAACCAGACCCCTCCAGCCAATTCGTTGTGGAGGTCAATGCCTCTGGGGTGGGAGTGGTCCTCTCTCAACGCTCTGGTTTGGATCAGAAACTGCACCCCTGTACTTTTTTCCATTCTCGCCGGTTGTCCCCCGCTGAACGTAATTACGATGTGGGAAACCAGGAGTTACTGGCAGTCAAGCTTGCGTTAGAGTGGAGGCACTGGCTAGAGGGAGTGGAACATCTGTTTATCGTTTGGATAGACCACGAGAACTTGGAATATATATGAAACGCTTGAATTCCCATCAAGCCCAGGGGGCATTATTCTTTGGCAGGTTCTGGTTTACGCTAACATATTGTCCTGGGTCCAAGAACAGGAAGCGCGATGTTCTCTCCTGGCAATACACTGCCAACGAGGACCATCCTAACCCCGATACCATCCTTCCCTGGTCCTGTGTGGTGGCGGCCCTCACCTGGGAGATCGAAGCCGTAGTGAAGGAAGCCCAACTGACCCAACCGCCTTTTTGTACCAGAGTCTGTGCAGTCTCAGGTTCTGCAGTGGGGACATTCTTCTCATTTCGCCTGCCATCTGGGGATTGATAGGACGCTTTTCTTCCTGAAGAAACACTTCTGGTGGCCCTCCATGGATGCCGATACTTGTTCCTTTGTTTCTGCCTGTACTGTCTGCGCCCGTGGAAAAGCCGCCTACCGACCACCGGCTGGACTGCTCCGTCCCTTACCCGTACCTAGCCGTCCGTGGTCCCATATTGCCCTGGATTTTGTCACAGGACTGCCCCCTTCTCATGGGAACACTGCTGTCCTCACCATAGTGGACTGCTTTTCCAAAGCAGTGCATTTTGTGGCCCTTCCCAAGCTCCCTACAGCTCAGGAGACAGCCGACCTGGTCATTCAACACGTCTTCTGCCTCCACGGAATCCCTGCAGACGTTGTCTCCGACTGGGGTCCCCAGTTAGTCTCTGCAGTATGGAGGTCCTTTTGTCAGGCCGTCAGAACATCCGTAAGCCTTTCGTCTGGTTTCCATCCACAGACGAATGGCCAGACGGAATGGGCGAATCAAGATTTGGAAACAACACTATGCTGCATAATGGCAAACGACCCGTCAACATGGATGGAGCACCCACCTAGCTTGGGTTGAGTACGCCCACAACTCTCTGGTCTGCACCGCCACAGGAAGATCCCCCTTTGAATGCTCACCCAGTTACCAACCCCCTCTGTTCTCCATCCATGAGGGGGACATTGCCGTGCCCTCAGTTCAGGACCATCTCTGCCGTTGCCGCAAGGTCTGGGAGGACACACACGGCCCTGCTCCGTACCGCCGACTGCAACCGGAGATTCGCTGATCGTCAGCGGGTTCCCGCACCAGTGCACCAGCCTGGGCAGAAGGTTTGGCTCTTAGCTAAGGACATCCCCCTCAAGGACGAGCCCAAGAAACTAGCTCCTTGCTTCTTGGGACCTTTTGAAATTGAGCAGATCATCAATCCCACAACGGTCCGGCTCAAATTGCCTACGACTCTGAGGATACATCCCACTTTCCATGTGTCTCAGGTGAAGCCAGTGTCTAGCAGTCCACTGGTGCCCTCCAGCCAAGCCCGCTCTGCCCCCCACCCCCCTGGATTGTTGACAACCACCCGGCATACACCGTCCAGCATTTATTGGATGTACGCTGCCGGGGTAGGGGCCTGCAGTACTTGGTGGATTGGGAGGGATACGGTCCAGAGGAACGTTCCTGGGTTCCTCGCTCCTTCATTTTGGATCCCTCCCTCATTCAGGAATTCCATCAGAACCATCCAGATAAGACCGGTGGGTCGCCTGGAGGCTCCAGTTGAGGGGGTGGGGGGGAGTACTGTCATGGTTCTGAGTGTTGGCCCTCAATTCGGCTCCATTGATGGTGCCTCATTGTGCAGCACATGGAGTCCATGCACTACTAATAGCATAACAACACACACCTGAGCCCCATCAGGAGACTAGCATAAGAGCCCAGGTTTCACTAGCACTAGTTGCCAGAGTATTGGTCAACCATTGGGTATAATTTGTCTCCTGGCTGCTTAGAGTTGTCAACTCTCGAGCAGTCCCAATTTCACTGTTCCTCTTAAGATATCCAGTTTTCATGTTGGGACCCCACCTCAGAGCCCCGAGGCAAGATTCCTTCTGGTTGCCGCCTGCGTTTGGTTCTGAGGAAGCATCCTGACTCCAGTCTCGTACCAGTGCGCCACATTTGGGTTCTCTGCGAGCTTGCTCTTCGCTCGACATTGTGACAGTCCCATTGAACCTATGCAGGGGAAGACAATAGATGAATGTTCAGCTTAATCAGTGGTCATTGAAAACTTCAGGATGAGGGCAGTAAGTGGCCACCACCTGCATCAACACATTGGTAAAGGCATATCCCTACCACTTAATGCACAGTTCAGGACATATCTGTTCTGTCACTTCATATTCTGGCTAACAAAAGAGGTATAGTTTGGGTGTCTGGACCTTATCCTCAGAAGCTCTCGGACCAGCCACCAGAATTTGAATATTCAAAGGGGTTCTGGTAGTGAGGATGTGCCACTGTTGTAAACTCAGAAACTGCAAAGTTCCATTAATATCATAGCAATTGATCTATTCTGGTGAAGTTGACTGCCCCAAACCCTCTCAAGAGCTACGCTTCCATGCAGCCTGACTCCCTGCAGTTAAATGCAGACATCAGTGAGTTAAAGCCACCTTCTTCACGCACAACTTAAACAATTTTGACTACACTGTTGTAAATACAGTATGTAAATCTGCAAAATTACCATCTACGTTCAAAATGTTAAAGTTAAGTAGGTGATTACAGCTGTTGAAACAGTAGTCAATCATTTACTGTTGTCTTTGTGTTTAAAATGTATAAAATATTGCATGGAGAGAGGAGAAATAGATTCTCTCCAGAAGATCTGCTGTGTTGAATGCAGACCTTTTATATCTACCAGCTACAGCTTCCATGTGGCTCAGTTCAGTAGTCACAACACCCTCTCTACTGAATTCTGATATAGGAGGAGATTACCCGGTGTACAGAGAAAAAGATTTGGAGATGTGCTCAAGTGCAACATCCCCAGTGACTCCAGGGAACATCTGGTGGTTGATCTTTACAGTAGAGAGGAAGTGTTCCAGATAATATTGAACATGAATCTCCAGGTGATGAATCAGGAGCGCACAAAATCCCTACATCAGTGGTAGAAGGACTGCACATTGCCTCACAGACTAACCAGCAGCCCACCCCAATAACCTCCTCCTGCTCACTGTGGAAGAGTATGTGATTCCCACATTGGCCAGTTCAGAACCCACAAGGCCAGGGTGGGAGTAAGTCATCATCGATTCTGACGAATTGCCTAAGAAGAAGAGTTCTGAGATCACACAGGATTTCAACCTAGCCGTCAGCCAAAACTACTTAGGCTGAATGTTAATATGCTAAAACACATTGGTTAAGGAACTGGTGATGGTTGTTAAAGTCAACCCGCGCTTCTGGAAAGAATCAGACAACAGCAGAACCAAAGAACTTACGATAAATGCTTTATTAGCTTTCACTAGCGGGAGTGGGGAAATCTCACTGAGGTCTGCATTTAACTGCAGGGAGTCAGGCTGCATGGAAATGTAGCAGCTCTTGAGAGGGTTGGCGCAGTCAACTTTACCAGAATAGATCAATTGCAATGATATTAATGTGGTTTTTGGAACTTAGCAGGTTCTGAGACTTTTCCTAGGATTCCTGCAATGTGTTAGTAAAAGGCAAGAGAAGGAGGTGATGAGCCAGAAGGCTGGGCTACAAAAGTGAACATTGCTGAGAAGTGCTCAGGGCTCACAGCTGCTTTCATACCTACTTGTGGGAAAGGATTTATTCACAGTACTGTTGATAAGGGGTTATTTGACACACTCTGGGTTACCAATACCAATTAAATCTCCAAGTATGCAAAATATGTAAAATCTACACTTTAAAATCCGCAGATTTAATCTACACTTTGTGTCAGAGAATCTGCCTCAGCATTTTTATAGCAGTCAGATCTTTGCAGTATCAGAATCCCCATTCCCTTGAAGTGTGATTGCTGACCTGGTAATTAGGAAGTAAGCCAGTAAATTAATTTTTTTTCCCCCACATTTACCCAGTTTATTTAATTTCATTTTACTGTTTTGATTGCTTGTGTTTCATTTATTTTCAAAAAAATTAAAATTTTGGAAATTTTAATCATTCAGATCAATTTTAATAGACTTTAAATATCAGAGATGTTTAAAGCCTCACAGACTTTGACAAGAGATGAGGCTTCTCCCTCCACTTCTCCCTCCAACCCCCATACTCCAGCCTATCAAAGGTTGTCAGGCTGTTCCAGGAGAGGGGGCCTGTGGAATTTGCTGGCTCGGCCTGCTTACCCCTGGGACTGGGAGGCTCAGGATGATTGATCTCATGTTTCCATACAATTTCCAATCAATATGGGGAGAGTGAATCAGAGTCAGACTTATTATCACTGACATATGACGTGAAATTTGTTGTTTCGTGGCAGCAGATGATGTCCAGGTATGGGCTGAATCAAGCACAATTAGGCCCATTAAAATCCAAGCCTATATGCTTGTAAAATGTTTCACCATTCTGTCTAATATTGCTAATTAATCTTTTCATGTAATCTCCCTGAAAAAGAATCTTCATTCCCCTCCTCAAATTGTCTTTGTCCTTCTGTTTCTTGATGGAAATGTGCTCCTAGCATTTGTCAAAAGCCTTCCTTCCTTGTTTTATTTTTAATCTTCATTTCCTTTTCCAGGGCACTTTAGCTTTGGGTCCTGTCTCTTTTCCCATTCATGCAAAATGTCCACTCTGTACTTGGACTGACTCTTCTCTGAATGCCCTTCATTGCTTTGTTGCTACCTTAGTGAGCTATTATTTTCCCATCTACCTGTAAAAGTTCCCTTTTGGAATCATCAATGTCAGTTCTTCACCATTTGAGTTCCTTTATCATTAATACTTTGCCTTCTTTACATAATTAAACTTTTTAAAGCAAACATAAATTTGTTGGTTGTGCTTGTAGTACTCATTAATTTTGCAAGAAACAAACAAGTTTTGAACTCCACCAACAAATAATTAATTACCATTTTTTATTCTCTTGAACTGTTTTAAATTAAATGTACATCAAAATATAAATAGACCTGCATTCTTCATTACATATATTAACATCACCTATATAGGTTTATATTAAAATTGAATAAATGATATTAAAGATACTCCTTCCTTGAGGATACATGCAGGTTGCAGTTGTATTTAGCAACACCTACTCACCATTAATCTGTTTACCAACACTCTGCTTGGATTCTGTTAGATCTGTTCACACCCTAGGATTGAAAACTGAATGCACTAGGAGAGGTGAGAATGGCTGTCCTTGACATTAAGCAGCATTCAAGCAAAGTTAGCACTAAGAAGCTTTGGAAAAACTGATCAATGTAGGCACAGAGAAAGCCCCCCAGTGTATTGAATAATACCTTATCTGAAGGGGAATGACTCTGATTGGAGGCCTGGCATTGCAGTCTTAGATTATCACTGCAGGTTTCTCTTTGGGAAGCCACCTTCCCCTAACCTGTTTCAGTTGTTGCATCAGTGACCTGCCCAACTTGCTTAGACTCCAGAAATAAAAAACAGAAAATGCTGGAAAATAGAAGAAAGAAATAGATTCACTGGTAGATTAAAACAGGAAGTGCTGGAAACATTCAGTAGATCAGATAACATCTGCGGAAAAAGAAAAAAGTTAATGTCTCAGGTTGAAGATGAAGGGTATTTTCTTTTTATTTCAGATTTCCAGCATCTGCAGGTTTTTTTTGATTTTGGTAAGACTTCAGTTCTAATCACAGTTTTATCCACAATGAAGCAGTTTGTGTGCAGAATAGAAATGGCTATTTGACAAATCATTCGTTTCCTATTCATATTTACATGAAATATCAGCAGTTAAATGAAATCTCCACCCCCCCCCAAAAAAAAAGAAACTGGAAGCATATTCATGAATATGTGGACTGGAGAATGAAAGTGATAGGCTTTTCCTTCTGTGAACATGACCTTGATAATCTCCAGTCGAGCATCACAACTGCAGGTGCTTGTTAACTATGGATTGACATGAGACTGTCAAGATACTATTGAAATGAAAGTCTTTCCTTGTGGTCCAACATCTGAGCAGCCAAAATTATAGAAAAGGAAACAAAGGTAAAAGTAAGATTAAAGGTCACGACTCTTTGGTTTCCCAGTGCTTTTAAGAGAATGCACTGGAAAGCCCTTTCTTTGGCAGTGTATCTCTGTTTAAGTCTTCAGTGACTGCAGCATGGATCATTACTGGGATGTCTTCAAGGGTTTTAAATTTAGGAGTGGATTTTAATCATCAGGAGCCATTGAAATGGCGTAGGAACTTAGTAGGTTCTGAGATTTTTCAAAGCAAGATGTTGAAATGAAAAAGAAATTCTGAAACTTGATATCAATCTGTCTCTATCCCAGATTGAGTGGAGATGGTGTGGAGGTGGGGAATTGCAAGCAAGCAAGGAATACATTGTCAACTTAAAGACAAGAATGTGTCTGTGATGCCCGGAATTAATCACCACCACTCTACATAAATTTCACTCTCACCTGTTGAGTTTTCTGGGTCTTAGGAAACCTGGCAGTGATTGTGGGGACCTCAACTCACCTCCTGGGTCCAGTTTTCCTGCTTCATCATCCTGTGGACCCTTGTGCTCGGTTTTGACCTGAAACGTCAATAATTCCTTTCCCCCTACAGATGCTGCTTAAGCCATTGAGTTCCTCCAGCAGATTGTTTGCTGGTCCAGATTCTGCAGTCTCATATCATCCTTATGCTTTTCCCTGTGACGGTGTTCCAGATCTTGTAGTTGGAGTCCTGGCCAGAGTCAGGTAAATAATGGAGAGTCCTTGTCCTTCAACAGCCACCCATTAGTCTGTTTTGTTGTCAGGAATGTGGGGGCATTATTTGAGTTCACTGCATCAGTGCCTCCACCTTTTCAGAAGTGGATGACATTGAATAGAAAAGAAAGGAAGTTACAGTATACATTTATGTTCAAGCACCATCTGGTGTGTTGTTTGAAAATCTGTACTGTTTAAGGCCTCAGCAAGGGCTCAAGGGGTCTGACTACAATTGTACCAAGGAATCTCTTTAGAGCACATCCCTGCAGTTCAAATAAACAAAAGTGGGTATTTGATGGAAACATTCACAATGATTAGCACTTTTTACAGAGAAAATATGTAAAAACTGTTTCTAGTGGCAGAAATTTGGTAGCCAAAGGATAAAGGTTGTCATAATTGACAAAAACAATCAGATCCTTGGGAACTTTGAACTACCAAGTCAACATGATGATGGGAGACCAGAATCAGATAGAACAGAGGCAACTAGGGGACGTTTGTAGTTGTGGGGTGGCTGTAAAAACATTTGAATAGTCAGGTCTGGAACAACGAAGACATGAACAAACATTTCAGAAGCAGATGGACTGAGATTGGGATGGGTTAAAGGTTATGGATTGAGGTATGGAGGTGAAACTGAGTGGATTTATAATAGAGAGGATGTGCAATCAGAAGTTCAAGTCAAGATCAAATAGAATATTAGAGTGGGGAGAGAAGGGATCAAAAATATTGGATTTTGGCTTGGCAATTATTCAGAAGAAATTTCACTTTACTCTTTTTTGGGATGGGATTGTTACTGGAAAGGCCAACATTTATTGCCCGTGTCCTTGAGAGGGTGGTGGTGAGCCACTTTCTCGAGCTACTGCAGCTCTTCTGGTGATGGCATTTCCACGCTGTGTTGGGTAGAGCTCCAGAATTTAGACCCAGCCCGGGTAATGAAATTCTTTCTGAAGTGCAATCATTGTTGTTCAGCAGACAAATACAGCAGATGATTACCAAACAGTAAGGTCACAGGAACAACAAATTACAGGTTAATGTGAAAGATGGTACATTTCGTCAAAGGCTGTACCAGAACACTGGCCCTATTGTGCTTTGGAGCTAGAATGGGATTTGAATCCATATCTTTCTAGTTCAAAGACAGAAACATTATCAATTAAAGCAAGCAAACAATAATAACAAAACATGTGGAAACAGCAAAACTTGAGGAGAATTGGTTAATAACAGGTGAAAAGATCAAGTAATACCAAGTTCAATGTCCTGATTCAGATACAAATAGATAACTTTAAGTATTTATCATTGGAGCAACCATACAGTATTCTTCTGCAATAAGGGGAAACTGGATCAGCTGAGTAATTGGCCAAGGAATGGCAAATGGAGTTTAATTCAGATAAGTGTGAGGTGTTGCATTTTGGAAGTTAAATCCAGGTAAGACTTTCACACTGAATGGCAGGTCTTTGGAGAGTGTTGTATAACAGAAGGGCCTTGGAGTACAAGTACATTGTTCACTGAAAGTGGAGTCACAGGTAGACAGGGTGGTGAAGAAGCCTTTTGGCATGCTGGCCTTTATAAGTCAGGACATTGAGTATAAAAGTTGGGAGGTCATGGTGGGGTTGTACAGGATGCTGGTGAGGCCACACTTGGAGTATTTAGTTCAGTTTTTGTCACCCTGCTGTAGGAAAGGTATTATTAAACTAGAAAGAGTGCAGAAAATATTTACAAGGATGTTGCCAAGACTTGAGGGGTTGAGTTATAGGAAGAGGTTGGACAGGCTAGGACTTTATTCTTTGGAGTGTAGGAGACTGAGAGGTGATCTTATAGAGATATATAAAATCATGAGGGGCATACATAGGGTGAATGTACTCAGTCTTTTTCCCAGAGTTGGGGAATCAAGAACTAGAGGGCATAGATTTAACGTGAGAGGGAAAATATTTAATAGGAACTTTTTTACACAAAGGGTGGTATCTATGTGGAATGAGCTGCCAGAGGAAGTGGTTGAGGCAGATACAATAACAACTTTTAAGAGACAGTTGGACAGATACATGGATTGGAAAGGTTTGGAAGGTAACAGGTCAAACACTGCAAGTGGGACTAGCATGGATGGGGCATCCTGATCGGCATGGACTAGTTGGGCTGAAGGGCCTGTTTCTGTGCTGTATAACCTTATGACTCTAAGTGTTCTTGATATGAACAAGAATACAAAGACATTACAGCATTTTCACACTGAACACTTCTTGTGCAATCCCAGATTTCATTCTACATTAGCTAGTTTTCTGATGGGTGCTCAAGCCTTCTGCTGGAAGAACATCAATTTTATACTGAGTTGTTTCATCTCGCATTAAATATAGCTGCAGCATCTGCTCAAGATCTTTAACGTCTGTGGGATATATTCAGTTGATCAAATCTTGAAAGACTTCAGCAGCAAAAGAAGCACATATTTCAGTCGTCTGATCAAATATTACTTAATAGGACTGCATTTATTCTTGGACTGCTGGTTTCACATTAACTTCCACCTGGACTGCAACAGACAATTTCTATTGTTTACCAAACAACTCTGTAAATGTTATTAGTTCTCAAGAAGCTCATTAATATTCATAATGGAGTTCAGGTAATTGCAAGTACACTTGCATCAATGTGGTATTCAACACTGTTTCATTTCTATTCCACCTGTTTAAGGCTCCAGAGCATGATTAATTAGATAACTATACAATGAAGGAGGCATCAATGATATCTCAAAGACAATCAGTCACTGTGCTCATCTTTTTACCCGAGATCTAACTCAGGTGTAGCCAATACTTCAGAGCTGAAGATCTGAAAAGAAAGCATTCTGGCAAAGAGCTACAGCACTATCTTGGGACCAAAACTGGATGTCTGTGATTGTCAGTACTTAATAAATCAGATCAGTGGTGCAATCAACAACATTAGAACCATCCATTTGCAGTCATTGGTCCTTGCACTCAAGTATTGCAAATTAAGAGATGTTCTTTGCTTAATTTAAAGTCTTCAGAAACATGTTATACCACTGTTCAAAGAGTGGAGAGGGACAAATCGTATGTCTGCAGACCAATCAGTATGATGTCAGTTGCAGGAAAAGACTAGAGAACATTGTGCAGAACAAAATTAATACTCACGAAGAGAAGCATAGTTTAATAAGGAACAGCCAGCACATATCTGGTATGAAGTCGGTCTAGTAGGTCAATGAAGATATTGTTGCAGGCATTTTTATATGAATTTCCATAGAATATCTGATAAATTGCCCCAGAGCTGAATAGCAAGACACAGTGGTAAAGAGGCAAAGGTAACTTGGCTAGGAGATAGGAAGAAGAGAATAGAGTTGTACAGATGGTCTTGAAAAAAACTATGATGCCAGAGGAAATCAGCAGACCAAGCAGCATCTGTGGAGAAAAGCAGGCGGTCAATGTGTCAGGTCAGGACCCTTCTTCAGGAAAGGGGGAAGCCCGATATATAGGAAAAGCAGAGCAATGATGGTGGACAGATGAGGGGAGGTGGGGTGGGCATAAGGTTGTGATAGGTAGATGCAGGTAAGAGATAGTGATAGGCAGCCAGCATCTGCAGTCCTTTGTTTCTCCTGTACAGATGGTCGTTCTGACTAGAGACAATTATGCAGACTAAGAGTCACTGGGAATTGGCATTGGGACTATTATTTTTTTCCCTATTAAGTGTATTGGACGTGTATGGGGAGTAAAATTTTGAAGTTTGCAGATAATAAAATAACTGGCAACATGTAAATGAAACTCAGTGGAAGTTCAAGAAAGCAGATCTCATCTTTAAATTCCAGATGAAGGGTCCCGACCTGAAACATCAACTGTCCGTTTCCCTCCATAGATGCTTCATAACTTGCTGAGTTCTTCCACTATCTTTGTGTGTTGCTCCAGATTTCCAGCATCTGTAGTCTCTTGTGTCTCAACTATAGGATCAGCAATTTCAGAAAAAAAAACACTGGACAAGTTCCAATATTAAGTCCCTCAGTGAGCAGAAGTGTTAACTCCAATCTTTCTCCATAGGTTAGGCCTGACATTTGGAACATTTTGAAAGTATTCTGTTTTTTGTCCATTTCCATTTATTCATATAATAAATAATATAGTTTTTGCTGTCTGAGTCCTCTGAGCACTAAAGTACACACATCCATCTTTTCTGTCTTGCAAATGTTGACAAGCTTGTTGGATTCCTTCTTTCCTTTTCAGATTCAGGTTTATTATCACTGACGTATGTCATGGAATATGTTGTTTTGTGGCAGCAGTACATTGCAAAGACATAAAAATTGCTATAAATTTCAAAATAAATAAATAGTGCAAAATAAAAAGGAATAATGAAGTAGTGTTAATGGGTTCATGGACCATTCAGAAATCTAATGGCAGAGGGGAAGAAGCTATCCCTAAATCGCTGAGTGTGGGTCTTCAGGCTCCTGTAGCTCCTCGCTGATGGTACTAACGAGAAGAAGGCATGTCCCGGATGGTGAAGGTCATTAATGATGGATGCCGCCTTCTTGAGGCACCGCCTCTTGAAAACGTCGTCGATGGTGGGGAGGGTTATAATGGTAAAGTTCAACTTCTGCGGCATTGGCTCCAATGTGCTTGCTTCTGCTCCTGTCAATGGTGGGGAGGGTTGTGCCCGTGATGGAGATGGCTGAATCCACAACCCTCTGCAGCCTCTTGAGTTCCTGTGCATTGGAGCCTCCATACCAGGCTGTGATGCAACCAGTCAGAATGTTCTCCATCATACATCTATAGAAACTTGCAAAAGTCTTTGGTGACATACCAAATCTCCTCAAAACTCCTAACAAAGTAGAGTTGCTGGCGTGCCTTCTTCATGATTGCATCAATGTGTTAGGCCCAGGACAGATCCTCCAAGATGTTGATACCCAGGAACTTGAAGCTGCTCACCCTTTCTACCACTGAAGACTTTCTACCTCAATGAAGACTGTTGTGTGTTCTCCCGACTTCCCCTTCCTGAAGTCTACAATCAACTCCTTGGTCTTGCTGACATTAGGTGCGAAGTTGTTGTTGTGAGACCACTCAACCAGCCGATCTACCTCACTCCCGTAAGCCTCCTCGTCAGCATCTGAGATTTTACCAACAACAGTGGTGTCATTTGCGAATTTATAGATTATGTTTGAGCTGTGCTTAGCCACACAGTCATGAGTGTAGAGAGAGTAGAGCAGTGAGCCAAGCACATATAATTGAGGTGCACCTGTGTTGATTATCAGAATGGAGGAGATGTTATTACTGATTCATACTGACTGTGCTCTCCCAATATGGAAGTTGAGGATCCAGTTACAGAGGAAGGTACAGAGGCCCAGGTTTTGAAGCTTGTTGATTAATACTGAGGGTATAATGATGTTCAACGATGAGCTGTAATCGATAAACAGCAGCCTGATGCATGATTTGCTGTTGCCTAGGTACTCCAAAACAACGTGGAGAGCCAGTGAGACCTGTTGTGGCGGTAGTCAAATTGCAGCAGATCCAGGTCCTTGCCTACAGGCAGGAGTTCAAGCTATAACTAACCTTCCAAAGCACTTCATCATAGTAGATGTGAGTGCTACCTGGTGATAGTCATTGAGACAGCTCACTCTGCTCTTCTTGGGCACCAGTTGCTGCTCTTTTGAAACAGATGGGAACCTCAGACTGTCATTATATGAAGTTTTCAGAATTTTAGGTCCTTGACTGGTATGCAGGTGGATCACCAGCAGTAAACTGATAAGGTTTAAAATGCAGACACAAGACTGCAGATGCTGTAAACTGGAGCAAAAAGCAATCTGCTGGAGGAACTCAGCGGGTTGAGCAGCATCTGTGGGAGAAAGGAATCATCAATCTTTCAGGTCGAAACCCTGCACCAGGCTGAGAGCGGAGAGGGGAGATGGCCGGTATAAAGAGGAGAGGGGGAGGGGTGAGATGTGGGGCAGGAAGTGATAGGTGGACTGAGGGCCATGAGGGACGATGGGCAGAAGGAGCCTGGTGGGATGGTGAGGTGGGATAGTAGGGTGGGGGGCGGGGGGGGGGGGTTTGTGGATATGGGAAAAAGAGGCAGGTGTGTGATAGGTGGAAACAGATAAACAAAACAAAAAGCAGATGGAGCCCGCTGAGGGGAAAGGAGAGTGGAGAAGGAGACCTGCTCCCATTGTCTCATCTTCACTGTCGATGTCCAATCTTTATGTACCTCCACCCCCCATGAGGAAGGTCTTACAACTTTTTGCTTCTTTCTGTAACATAGATCCAACCAGTTCCCCTCCACCAACACTCTCCTCCACCTGGTAGAACTTGTTCTTTCCCAAAACAACTTCCCTTTTGATTCCTCCTACTTCCTGAAAATCAAAGGCATAGCCATGAGCCCCAGCCATGCCTGTCTTTTCGATAGCTACATGGGACAGACCTTGTTCCAAACCTTCTCTGGTACCACTTCCCAACTCTTTCTCCATTACATCGACAGCTACGTTGATGCTGCTTCCTGCACCTGTGTGAAACCCATCAATTTTATCACCTTCACAGCCAGTTTTGGTCCTCTCACAAATTCACTTGGACCATTTCTGACAGTTCACTCCCTTTTCTGGATCTCTCTGTCTCCATCCCAGAGAGAGAGAACCACTCTAGAGAATTTCCTAACTAAAAATTTATATTCAACGAACATCCAGAAAATACTGTTTGGAAATTTCGAACAGCAGAGTGTTACAGAGGGATTTCTTACTGTAAGGAACGTCACACTATGGATTCTCAAATTTATGCCTCATTTCATAGGGATAACTAGACAGTTTGTTTTAAGTAGTCACTATCTATCACAATCATTTAACTGGTTACAATAGAGAAAGCTGCCTTTCTGGCTTTATCCTTGCTGAACATGGATGGAAAACATTTGAAAACCCCATTGTTGGGTGCCTTCTTTAAACATCAGATTGTAAGACCACATCAGTTCCCTGTGATACCACAAGCAGTCAAGCAATTGAACCCACTGTCTGTGCTGCTACAACTTCTTAGGTTAAGCCCAGAGCTCATCTGAGAAGCAACTTGTGACATTTTATAGGCTTCAATGATTGATCAGACTCCGTCTGCTTTGACTGAAGATCTTTCGAGGTATTAGTGTAGAGTTAGTGGAAAAAAAAGGATAGATGAACTTTGCGCAATATTGATCCTTGAGTTTCAGCAGGCATGCTGGGAAATAAATATCCCTTTTATCTTGAATGTATTGAAATTGAGTCAGTGGATTGAGAATTTGACTGCAAAAGTCTGCTGGTAAATATTTTATATAAAACGTCAAGGAAAACGAGAGTATATTATACCTTTCAAAGGCCCTTACTCTGGTCAAATCATTCATTGTGCATTGAGTGGAGTTTAAATCTATCAATTCAATTTTATTTCTTGTGCTAAAATTGCTTGAATTATTGAATGGTTTAGTTAGCAACAGTGAAGGATGAAATTAGAACCAAATATTTGAATTATGGGATCATTTTACATTGACATAAGAGGGATAAACTGTACCTCCAATAATCTGCCTTCATTACCAGAGCAAGTGGAATATTCAGTTAATATTCTTTTCTGAAAAATAACTGTGATTTTGTTATACTTTTCTAGTGTTCTTGGAGGTGATAATATAGGTCTGTTTGATTATTCAATGTTTCCTAATCAAGCACTGATGTGTTTTCTTCCCAACCACTGGGTTTGTAACCTATAAAGTTTGAGGGCTTCTTAGAATTACATCACAACCTATCTTCACTCACCTCCTTCCCATACGGGATTCATCTTCTTGTTACCCTTTTAAAATATAAATATAGTTAGTATGATAATCAAACTGACAAGATCTGAAATCTTACAGGTTGCTTGTTGTCACTTTTTTCATTGTTTTGATACGTGTCCCACACCAAATAAATCAATTATTTACTAATTTATTTATTGTATTAAATGGATATTTGAGGATGACTTTTACCAACTTTTATTGATGCACCATAGAAAGCATTCTATCTGGATACATCATGGCTTGGTGTAGCAACTGCTCTGCCCAAGATAGCAAAAAATTGCAGAGATGAATGCAGCCCAGTCCATAACTCAAACCAACCTCCCCTCTGCTGACTCTGTCTACACTTCCCACTGCCTCGGGAAAGCAGCCAACATAATCAAGGACCCCTCACACTCCAGTCGTTCTCTCTCCTCTCCTCTCCCGCTGAGCAGAAGATACAAAAGCTTGAAAGCATGAACCACCAGACTCAAGGACGGCTTCTATCCATGAACTCTTGTTCTCTCAAGCTACCTCATCGTAGCCTTTGCATTTTATTTGTCTACCTGCCTGCACTTTCTCTGTAACTGTTACACTATATTCTGCATTCTGTTTTCTTTTTACTACATTGATGTACCTATGTATGGCATGATCAGTCTGGATGATATGAAAACAAAAGCTTTTCATTGTATTTCGGTGCATGTGACAACAATAAACCAATACCTATACCAATTTCTGCCCACGCCCCTCAAGATGTTGGTCATTTAATTTGGAATCCCAGTATCTGTGAGTCATTTTGTTTAATCATTTTTTTTGCCTGCAGATTCAATACATGTTCTGCAATTTGACAGAAAAGAAACTGACCGGTGTGAGCTGAGTCCTAGAATCCAGCTGTAAGAACCAGCATTAAAAAGCACCAAAGTTTCTCTCTCTTGCTTTGTCGGTGTCTCAGATGTTAGCTGCCTTTGGGAACCAACTGCAGGGCTTCAAGGGAAATGCTCCAGCCTGATTAGTTCAAACCGCTACAATTTCCATAATCCTAGTGTTAAAAGCAATCATTTCTGCCAACCTCCCAGGTCACTGATACTTAATTCCATTTCTATTTGCATTATTCCTCAAAATCTCTGCTATCAATACTTCTAATTTCTTGCAAATGGTGGTGATGTCATTCATAATGCCTCCTGTCTTGTTGATATAGTTGCAGATATTTAACCTTCTCAAATCTCTCACTTAAGTATTTTACAAGCCATACAGAAGCAAAATAACAAGTGGTGGAAATTCCAACAAAACCTGCTGGAAATGTTCAGCAGACCTTGCATTTGTGGAGAGTGAGAGGGTTAGTTTTTCAGGTCAGTAATCTTCCATAGAAGAATGGATATATTTTCCTCTGGTCTTCACTTTCAACAATTCCTTTTTAACATTATTGATTCATAATTTCTGTTGTAAAGTCTGTACTTGACATTTTAATTTTACTAACTATTTAGTACTCCTACCATTTTCTAATTTTCCTCCAGCTGTTTCTTTAAAAGAGTCGGAATTTGGTAACATAAAGAGAATAAACACAATTTAAGAACATCTCATTGCAATCTTTTCCTAACCACTATATTAGTGCTCTGATATCATAATAAAGGTTTCCCTCCCCATTAAAAATTACACAGTTCCTAGGTGCTGCCAAATGACTACTTTGTAAGAGGACTAATAGCATGTGCAATAAAACAGATGTCAGTTTAAGAACTTTTTGTGAGAATATTAATCATTCCTTCTGGGAGGCGACAAAGGCCCTGCCTCTGAGGAGTGAAGCAGATGTTTACTTTGCTGTATCAAGCACACTTGCATTACCTGTCACAGCAGAAAATGCTTCAAGGAGGATTTAGGTCAATTAGAATTGTCGCCCAAAACAAACTCCTGAGGGTACCTTTCTTTGGAATAGGCTTTGTGCATGGTTTTTGCTTCTCTCTACATGGAGAGGGCATTCAACTGACATCATTCCAATGATTTTAGAAATGACCTGTGGCTAATGTCATTTGAATCCTTATGCAATTACATTTATAAACATTTGATGTATTTGAAAGATTACAATCATAAAACCCAAGAGTCATTATTGCTTGGTGGAGGCTCTTCAGCCCATTGAACCCATACTAGTCCTCTGCTGGAGAACACAAGTGTCTTCAATTTTCCAGCCTGTTCAAATCTGTCTGATTCCACCACCTTTTCAAGCAGGCATTGTAACCGCTAACTGTGCAAAAAATATTCTTTTCATGTTGCTCCCAGTTCTTTTGCCAATCATGTTGCATTTGTGGGCACAGTTTTCAACCCTTCCACCGATGGAAACAGTTTATCTTTATTCAGTTTGCCTGGATCCATGGTCTCAAATGTTTTTATTAAACAGTCTTTTCAGTGCAAAGGAATTCTACAATTTACCTGCACAAAAGAAGTCCCGAATCTCCATGACATTTCATCCCTTGTAGGTTCTCTTGGGCCTTCACATCCTTCCCACTGATCAGAATTGGACATTGTTGAACCAATATTTCGTTGAACCAATACAAACTTCTTGATCTTTATACCTTGATTTACAAAGCACATAATCCTGTCAGGTTTTTTTAATCACTTTCTCAACCTGCCCTGTCACCTTCGTAGAATTGTCCACAATGACCCAGCTCTCACTGTTTCTGCACCCACTCTAGAATTGTATTAGCCATAACATATATCTTTTCCTCATTATCCTTTCTAGCATGTTTCACTTAGCACGTCTTTGCATTAGATTTCTTCAGTCAGGTATGTATCCATTTAAGTAGTCTGTCTATATCCTCTTCATCTATCACTATTCTCCTCACAGTTAACTGCACTTCTACCTTTTCTGTCAACAGCATATTTTGAAACAGTAGTTGGTTCTGGCCAAGTCCACTTAAGGCGGAATTACCCCTTTTATTCCATGGGCTCCAATTTTGCTTTTGTTTATCAAATGCCTTTTCGAAGTCAATACACAATGCATCTGTTACATAATCAAAAAAAAATAAGCATGATTTATCCTGAACAAATTCCTACAGCTTTTTCCTTTATTAGTCCATACTTGTTCAAAATGGTCTTATTTCTGTAACTGATTAGCTTTCAGCAGCTTCCCCACAACTGAGGTTAAACTTGCTGACCTTTATTGTTGGATTGAACCTCACATCTGCCATTAGCTTCACCATATCTACCCTTATAACCCTCAGCAACCAAGGAATCATTCCAACCTGAGCTGGTGACATATGGCTTTCCACTAAAGCCAGCATTTCTAACACCTTTTTATCAATTTTTAGCCTGTTCTGTAGCTCTACTACAGCTTCTTCTGCAGTGCCTTTATCAACATCTTCTTTCTCAGGAAAGGGAGATGGGAATCTACTAAGGATGCACCCAAATCTCCCCTCTTTAACAGTTGTCCCTTGTTCAACTGCAGCTTTAGTTGTCAACTTTTTACTCCAATTTACTCTGACCAGATCCATTTTCATCCCATTGAAAATGGTGTTCTTCCAATTACTTATTCCTTGTCCTTTTCCATAGTTGATCCAAAAATCACTGGTTTTCCTGATATATGTGTATGACATGGATATTACACTACCATGATTACTGTTCCTTACATGACACCCCATTGGCATGCTGCAGTTATCCATCTCGTTCACCAGAATCAGATCTAACAATACCTGCTTCTTTGCTGGGATGGAAATATACTGGTTACGTTCTCCTGAACTCCAGAAACTCATCTTCCTCAGTGCAGCGGTTAGCATAACGCTACTACAGAGCCAGCGAAACAGGTTCATTTCCTGCCGCTGTCTGTAAGGAGTTTGTACATCCTCCCTGTGTGTCTACCTGGGTTTCCTTCAGGTGTTCCAGTTTCCTCCCACATTCCAAAGACGTACAGGTTAGGAGCTGTGGGCGTGCTATGTTGGCGCCGGAAGAGTGGCAACACTTGTGGGCTGCTCCCGGCGCATTCTCAGTAATGCAAAAAGATGCATTTCACTGTGTGTTTCGATGTACATGTGACTAATAAATAAATATCTTATCTTATCCCTTTACAGTACTATCTACCACTATCCCAATCTACATGAGGAAAGTTGAAGTTCCTCATTTCCACAATTCCTATAGTTCCTGCACCTTTTACAATTTCCCTGCTTCCTCTTCATCTTGTTCTACCAGCTGGTGGACAATTGAAAACACCAAGAATACTCCAATGGCATGGCAATTATTTCGGGACAACATCCAATGATTTTTTCACCCTGCAAGGCCATGTTCTTACTCCAGCAATGAAATATTCTTCTTAATCCTGCTTCACCCTCTCCCTTCTTTCCTTCCCAATCTTACCTGAATGCCTTCTTTAAGAAATGCTTAATACTCAGTCCTGCCCTGCTTCAAACCAACTCTCTGTTATCCCCACACTTTTATATATCTGTGGTTCACCAGCCTTATTTCCCATCTTTTGTTTGTTTATGCCTATGCACTATAAAGCTCCCTTAGATCTTAGTTTGATCTTATACTGAACTATCTCTGTTTGTCTCAGCCAATCTGTTTCACATTATTTCACCCGTCTAATGCTACATTTCGATTTCCTGCCAAACTAGTTTAAACCAACCCTGCTGCTTTAAGAACCACATTGTGAAAACAATGATCCTAGTTTTGTTGAGGTATAGTCCATCCAGCTTGCACATGTCCCATTCACACATATAATTGGTTTCCATTCTCTAGGAATCTAAAACTTTCCCTTGGGCACTGTATGTACAACCACACTTCATCTGCACTGCCCTTATAGTACAGATATTCCTGCAATTACTAGCACATGGTGCTGATAGTAAACTTGGTCTTACCACCTTTGAGGTCCTGTTTTTCACTCTCTTATTTGGATCTATAATTCTGTCTGCAAGACATCATTTTGTTTTCTTGCCTTGGTTGGTGGTATCGATACCTTTTGCTGAACACCTCCCCCAAGGCAATGTTGTGCCACCATTCATCAGTGTAAGCCTCACATCCAAGCAATTATTTCTGCAGTCCTCTCCCACCAGTTTCCTGTGCTCCTGTTGCTGCCTTCAGGGAGTTTGAAGAGTAAGAAGAAATCCTAACTTGATTATAGAGTGTACTGTGTGAACCCAGTGGATAAGGAAAACTTGATGGCGTGAAAAGAAAGGAAGGTAGGTTTGCATGTGTAGCACAAAATCAAAATATGGTGGGGACACAAAGTCTAAAACAAAAACAGAAAATGCTACAAATACTCAAGAGGGTTTGGTATCATTTGTGGAAAAGCTAACCCAGGAAATGGAGGAGAAACAAGAAAACATTTGTGCCATTTTTAACGTATAGAGCACACATTAAAAACAACATGTTTTGAAGTAATTGTGTCAATTTCTGAGAGAAGTCCTGCTCTCCCAGGAAGGTGAATCATGATTTTTGTTGTAATTTATTTATTGCAGACATCCTTTCCCTGTTGGATTTCATGCACATAATGACGTCATTAATATGTGTGGTAGATGTTTCTGACTTACCCACAGAAGTTGAATGATAAGGTCATGACCTACAACCACTATTTTTCACTCGCAGTTAAACATAGGGCAAACCACACACAAGTCCGGAACCATACGTGAATGAAAGGGTCACCACCAGGACATGTTTTTTTTATAAGAGCTGGATGCCCCACATGATTTCTATGTGCTATCCTTCTGCAGACAAGCAGCACTGCTAAAGTACTAGGTACTATGATCTCTGAAACACTGATATTTTTGGCTAGTGTGTGAGGGGTTCGCTTCACATCCAACTATACTAATTAACCATACCCCATTTCCTCCCACGTCCCCCTCCCCAAGCTGATATTCTCTCCCTGATATACACTTCCCCTGATTTCCTTCTCCACTGGTTGCATCATGGTCTGGTACAGCAATTCAAATATGCAGGAATGCAAGAAGCTGCGAGGAGTAGTGGACTCAGCCCAGTACATCACAAGCACATCCCTCCCCACTATTGAGAGTATCTACAGGAGGCGCTGCCTTAAGAATGTACCATCTGTCATCAAAGGTACCCACTATCCAGGCCATGACATCTTCTCACAGCTGCTATCAGGCAGGAGGTGCAGAAGCCTGAGGTCCCACACCACCAAGTTCAAGAACAGCTACTTCCTTTCAAACATTTGGGGTGCTTGATATGATATGGTATGATATGATATATCTTTATTAGTCACATGTACATCGAAACACACAGTGAAATACATCTTCTTGCGTAGAGTGTACTGGGGGCAGCCCACAAGTGTCGCCACACTTCTGGCACCAACATAACGTGCCCACATCTTCCTAACCTGTACGTCTTTGGAATGTGGGAGGAAACCAGAGCACCAGGAGGAAACCCACGCAGACACACGGAGAACGTACAAACTTCTTACAGGCAGTGGCGGAATTGAACCCAGGTCGCTGGCGCTGTAATAGTGTTATGATAACTGCTACGCTACCGTGCCTGCTAACAACCTTCACAACCCTAATCACTATCTCAGTATAGCAACACTCTGACCAGTTTGACCACTGCACCACAATAGACTTATTTATTCTAATTGTGTTCTTTCTTGCAAAAAATGTGTATAATTTATGTTATTCTTGTGAATGTTGTGTATCTAATGCAATGTGCCTGTGATGCTGCTCTAAGTTTTTCATTGCACCTGTGCATACATTTAGTTGTACATAAACTCAACTTTGATTTTGACTTAAATTCCTATTTCTCACCTACTTCTTAATTTCCCTTAATCTGTTTCCCACCTCTCTGCTTCCCTCTCTCCTTGTTGCCCTCACTTTGGTTTCCCACCTCCATGTTTCCATCCTGCATGTTTCCCTCTCCTTCTGTTTATCTCTACCCTATTTTCTTCTTCCCTTTGTTTTTCCTCCACTTGTTCTCATCCCCTAGTTCTCCCTCCCAGTCTTTTATCCCCTCCTTTCGCTTTTTCCCCGCCTCTGTTTCCTCCCTGTTTCCGTCTCCCTTGTTTATCCCTCCCTCTCCCCTCCACTTCCTCCACTCCGTTCTCTTCCCCTCCCCCCTGCTTTTCCATCTCTGTCCCCATCGCTCCATCTCCACATCAGCTGTGTGGCTGTTGTAGGGAGTTCTCTTCAGCAGGACTGTCCTGATCTCCAGCAAGCATTGAATGCACAGGGCACCAGTTGCAGACTCAGCAAGCAGCTGCCATCTATAAACTCGCACATTATAGTTTATCAGTTCCAACAGGACAAAACCGTAATCTTGAATCCTTGTAGCGAGGGAGTTCTAATTTTGTAATTTTTTTGTTTGGCTATCCTCGATTAGTGCTATATACATGCATTACTGAATACACCAAAGGTGGATGAAATCCAGTCTCCAGCCTACAGTTCAATCACATCCACCTGAAAGAAAAGCTTGTTTAACTTCTCATCAAAAAGGTGAGAAAGTGTGTGGAATGTAAAATCAATTGTTCCCATTGTTTCCATTACAAAACAAAATTTTATTTAAAAGTGCCTTTAAAAGGCTTTCAGGAAGTTTCAAAGCAATTTAAAGCTTTTGAAGTGCAGTCATTGGTGTAACGTAAGAAATAATTCAGCCATTTCCCTCAAACTGCGATGTGATCATGACAAGATAATCTGTCTTTTAATGATGTTGACTGAGGTATAAATATTGCCCAGGATACCAAAGTTTACTCCCCCATTTTTCTTTGAAATAATTTCACAGAATCTTTTATGTTCAATTGATGGAGCAGCTGGGATTCTGTTTAACACCTTAGCCAAGGAATGAGAAAATTGGGCAGTGAAAAGTAAGACAAATTCAATCATTTGTATCTAATATGGAAAAAAAAAGATTAATCACTACAATTTATTGGACATAGAAGAACAATCTCTTGTATTTTTATCATTTTTGACATATAGAAATACCCTAAAGCAATCTTCAGGGCTAAGTACAGAGAGATTAAGGGTGAAAAACATCTTGGTCAAAATATTGAGGTTTCAAGTGTCTTAAAGGTGAGCAGAAATTAAAATCCAAAGTCCTACACACTAATGATGGACTTGAGGAAAGAAACTGTACAAATTGCCGAAGTGAATGGAAAAGTACATTTCATGAAGGTTTGGATTATGAGAACACAGGTAGTGATTATTTGGGGTGATCTTGGTTGGATTTAAGCAGAGTGGTGCAAATTTTAGATGGTGAGGGAATAAAAGATCTTTGTGATAGAGTTGATGCAGAGTCAGTTCAGACTTGATTACATTACATGGAGAGAAATTAGTCTGTTACCTTTTAATTGTGTTTATGAAAATCACAGAAAGGTTGAGACTTTCGTTGGGAAGGTTCACAGAATAACATTGTCAGCATTCATTGTGTAAAGCCATATTGTGTCGGTCTCAGTGCAGTGTTCACCTTCTGATCCATTGCAAGTTCTTGCTGCAACTGAGATTTAGACCTGCAGACAGAATTACTGTTGCCAGCTCTTGCAGGCACATAGCAGAAAATGCTCTTCCACGTGCGGGGGAGTGTTACTACTTAATGGATTTGGAGCAGAAATGCCCAGTCAGGAAGTTGCCACAGATGTCGCTGCAAGTAGTACATTTGAAAGGCTGTACTTTGAGAAAGCTTGCATTACAGGCACATTGCTAAGACTGTTCTGTCTGTTGAAGGGCAAATGTCATTTGAACTCTGAGCTTTTCTTACTTCAAGTTTGGGGATTGGGTGACCACCATAACACAGTAAACTGTGAGATGTAGCACAGATCAGCAGCAGGAGCCTGGAATAGCCCTGAAGCAGGGAAACAGAGTGACTGTGACCTTGACCTTCATGGGTATGCGAAGCTATGTTTGATGTCTCACTGTAATAAGGCTCAATGAGGACTGCAAATGCAGGTTGAATGCTGGCTCTTTAGATAGCACAGTTGCAAGGGTTACAGGATTGGTTGATGCGTCTGCAAATAAGGAATTAAGAATTGGGTTTGAGAATCACCTTGGCTATCAACTTAGTCATTTTGGGATGTTTTACATCTAGAATAAAGGAGTGAGGGCACAACGAAAACCTACCAAATGTCAGGATTTGCATTTCCTGAAAAATCCAAAAATAAGTCCAATGTTGATCTACTCTGGGTTCAGCTGATTCCAACACAAATCATTATTTTCTGCCGGAGTTGTGTGAAGAAATTTCTCAGCTATAATAACAAAAATGTTGGAAACACTCAGCAGGTCAGGCAGCATCTTCTGAAAAAGAGACAAAGTTAATGTTCCAGATCGATGAGCTTTCATCATTTATAATACTACATTTGGAAAGCTATGAATTGGTGTCAGATTGGCATGCACAATGAATTAAAGATGGCCACTGCAATGAGGATTTCTTGTTTCAGTGATAAATTCTATCATTGCAGGGAATGAATGTAAGTTGGCTGCAGCGCCAGAATGGCTGAAAGGTCAATGAAAGTTTCTGTGTAAATAATCATAATGATGATCTGCTTCCTCATGAATTGTGATGTGATTTATCAGGTGTGTGCAAAGATTTCAACAGATGGCCATCTGTGAATGTGCAATACAATACCAATCCTACATAAGTTGCAGTGGAAATGATTAGAATAATTGAATTGCTGCTGAATGTGGAAGATTTGTGTGTGCATGTGCTCACATGTTGCTGCGAGACTTCTCTTGGTTTTCAAAGTGAGGTGAATTTGGAAACAAAGCCAAAAACTGTACAAGACATAGCTTTCACCACTAGCAACTCCTCAACAGAAATAGGCTGTCACCTAATTGGTACTCAACAGCTACTGGTATTGCTCTTTCAAGTATTTATTTAGTGACTGTGACCGACAAAAAGGAAAAGTTTTTTCCAGTTCTAAGAATGGCAGGAGTTGTGTGGCTCTATCCTGAATATTGATGTGTGTATCAGCGTACATATCTGGAAGAAGGGCACCATATTTTAACCGCTGTGACATAATATATCATTAAATGTTTCGTTTAGTTTAATTTGGCATCAGGGTCAGTGCAGACATTGTGGCCAAAGGGCCTTTTCCTGTGCTGTATTGTTCTATTCTGTTCTATGTTGGGAACACTGCTATGAAGTAAGACCCGCATATATGTTTTCAGGAAATACAAGCAAGAACTTGGATGGGATGAAGCTTGTATTCATGCTCCTGCATTTAGTGGGTGGGAGAATCTAACTGGGTGCTTTGACACGAGGCCAAATTCACCTGGAGAAAGTGCAGATGTGATTCACCAGGGTGTTGCCTGGATTAGAGGGCTTCAGTTATGGGGATAGATTTGATGCACTAGGCTTGTTTTCACTGGAGCAAAGGAGGCTAAATGGTGACCTGGTGGAAGAATATAAGGTTATGAGAGGCACAGATAGGGTCAAAATCTCTTCTCCTTGGTTGGTATATAAAAAACAAGAAGGCATAGGTTTAAGATCATACCTGCCATATCCGCTTACTGAAGTTCACCTGGTTGTGAAAGCCTCATAATAAATGGCTAGGCTCAGATACAGTGAGTCAGCTTCTGTTTCCAATGCTGAAGGTACATTAGAGGTTTTAAAACCATTTCTGAAATTATTACTTCCATTAAATGGAAATGCTAGCTTAAATTGCGTGTCCAAAGAGGAAATATTTGGAAATCATATTCAGCTGGCTGACTGGATATTAACATGGTAAAGTGAATCATTTATAGTTATCAACAGGATGCAAAATGTGTGAATTCAGTCAATGGTAAACACTCAATCATTACACTATCCAAATGTTATGGTTGACAATGACCCCATTATCTATCTTTTGAAAATCCATTTGTATATGGTTTCCCTGTTGATTAGCTTCAAGCTTGGAGTAATTTGCCTGGAATTTCCATTCAATTTTTTATCATCATTTTCCAGCATAAACTGGTCAAAATTAGCATATTCAATACAAAGGATCACGGAAATTAATGCATAAATAGCACAAAATTTACATGCTCCTGGAGGTTGATCTCACCCACAATACTGCCCATGTACCCCAAAGCAGATTGATTATCATTGGAAATAAGTTCATTAAAAATATATTTATTGACAACAATATTTCAGGTAATGAAATAGATATAGAGCAGGGCACATGATTCATAGCAAAACTAGACTAAGTGACCGTTTAACAGAACACCTGCACTCTGTCCGTAACCGAGATCTGCATCTCCCCATTGCCAGTCACTTCAACTCCTCCTCCCACACTATCACTGTCAGTCCTCGGCCTCCTCCACTACCAGGAGAATTCCAAATGCAAACTGGAGGAACAGCACCTCATTTTCCATCTTGGAACCTTACAGTCCAATGGCATGAACATTGAATTCTCCCACTTTAGGTAATCCCCACACCCCCTTCCCCACAACTTCCCCACCTCACCTTGCTTCTTCTCTTCTTCCCTTTCCTAGCCTCTCTCTCTCTCTTTTTTCCTTTCTCTTCTTACCTTTGACCCATCCCCTAGTGGAACTGCTCTTTGCACCTCCCGCACACCTGCATACCACTATCTCTTACCTGCATCTACCTATCTCCACCTTGTGCCCACCCCGCCTCCCCTCTTTTGTCCACCTATCATTGTTCTGCTTTTCCCTCCTATATATTGGGCTTCCCCTTTTCCTATCTTCAGTGTGGAAGAAGGGTCCTGACCCGGAACATTGACTGCCTGCTTTTCTCCACAGATGCTGCCTGGCCTGCTGAGTTCCTCCAGCATCAGAGTGTTTTTCATCATAGCAAAGTTATATTGTCTAATGAACAAAGTCAATTTACATAGAAAAGGAAATCAGCTTAAAGGTGGGAAGAAAGAGAAAATATAGCAAATTCCTCTAAAAACAGCAATTTCTTCCGAAAAATTCAGTGAGTGGAGGTTAGTTATGTGTAAATTATCAACACAAAATCAATCTTAGTTACTTGCAGCAATATGTCACTAAGTTTGATTGACAGGGGAATTACCAATCATATCCACCAAGGTTTGCTATTGTTTTGCCACTGTATGTAACATTATGCTAATTATGTTCATATGTAGGCCTTTCAAGAGGCTGTGAAGTTCAAACTGTTTTTGGATGCAAACACCCCAAAAGATATGTGTCAGGGCGTTTTGTTTTATTTCTTTGATATAATGCATGACCCCATCATTAAATGATTGGGTGAAAAGGAGCAGAGTAATTTCAAGTGTGATCTGATCCATTTTCGACAAAAAAAGGACAGTCTCTGAAATTATTTAAATGTATTAAGCTTGATAAAATAGAGGTCGAAAGAGATTTTAGGATTCATATATAGAGATCAGTGAAAATTAGACAGAGGCAAATGAACATAAGAACGTGAAATAGAGAACAGCAGGAAGGCTTTTGTCTCCTTTTGCATGCTCCCCCATTTAATATGATCATGGCTGATCTATTATATGCATTAATACCATATTTCCTGATTTCCTTAATATCTAAAAATCTGTAAATCTTTGTCTTGAATATGCTCAGCCTCAACAGCCTTCGTGGGTAGAGAATTCCAAAGTTTCACTACTCTCTGCATGAAAAGATTTCTTCTGTCCTGAATAATCAAACTTGTATTTTCAGACTGACCTCAGCCAGGGGAAACATCATTGTTGCTTGGCCTGCCAGAATTTTATATGTTCCAATGAGATCACCTTTCATTCTTCTAATCTCAAGAAAGTACATGTCTAATCTGCTTAACCTTTCCTCATTTGACAAACCAATCTTTGCTACATTGTAAGTACATCCTTCCTTCAGGAGGAGACAAGACTTATGCAGAGTATTCCAGATGCAATCTCACCAGGGGACTACTGCAGGGTGGAACAAGGCAAATCTACTCTTGTACACAGATCCTCTCGCAAATAAGGCCAGCAGACTATTTACTTTCTGAATTGCTTGTTGGACCTGCGTTTTGACTTCAATGATTTGTGTACAAGGACACCTTAGTCCTTCCATCTGTTACCATTTAAAAAAAATACCCTCTGATACCATTTAAAAAAAATACCCTGGTCTTCTACATTCGTACCAGAGTGGGATGCTGGCCATATTCTTAAAGGGCTGGATTATAAAAGGGAGGATGTCAAGATGCAGCTGTACAAATTGACTCCATCTGTAATTCTCAATAGGGCACCAATAGAGCAAGGATAGGATGACCTTGGAGGCAATGGAGCTCAGATTCACCAAGTTATAACCAGGGCTCCAAGGGTTAGATAATGAGAGATTATATAATTAGAATTTACAAGGTCATCAAGTGACTTGATTGAAATGGCTAAGATTATGAAAGCAATTAAGAGGGAAGATTGAGAAAAACTTTCTCAACTGGAGGCATGGAGACACAGAATTGGAGACATGACAAAAATCAAGGCCAAGTAAGACAGAAGAAAATTACAAAAGACTTCACATCAAGGATAGTATAAGGGTAGAATTTCTTCCAATAATAATCAGTGAAGAAAAAACTTGGATTTTTGGAAATTAGGTTTATGATAGCCAACAACATGGAGCTAAGGGAAGAGGCTGTAGTTCAGATGAGCCATGATCTCTTTGAAAGCTACAGCAGATGAATGGCCTACTCTTGTCCCCAGTGTATGCTATTATTTGCTCATAAGATAAGATAATATAAGATTTCTTTATTAGTCACATGTACATTGAAACAGAGTGAAATGCATCTTTTTGCATAGAGTGTTCCGCAAGTGTCGCCACGCTTCTGGCGCCAACATAGCATGCCGACAACTTCCTAACCCATAGGTCTTTGGAATGTGGGAGGAAACCAGAGCACCTGGAGAAAACCTATGCAGTCACAGGGAGAACGTACAAAGTCCTTACAGACAGCAGCTGGAATTGAACCCGGGTCGCTGGTGCTGTAATAGCGTTACGCCAACCGCTACACTACCGTGCTTGCCCACAGTACACTACGGTGCCTGCCATGGGCAATGGCAGAAGGGATCTTTTAATAGAAAATAAATATTTGCCTCCTTTAACCTCATCAACATGTGGATTTTCCTGGGTAAGATGCTGAATTGTCACAGATATTGAAGCATTCAAATTAATTAATACAATATGACAGCTGTGATAAGATGCAAGTATGGATTTTTCATTGGACTTGAAACTGAAGGGTTCAGCTCTCAACTGGAGAATCTGTTCTATCATTTGACATCATACTTTATGAAAACTGATTGTAAAGAATTCATTGAATTTTATTGCTGGTTGGTTTCCCCACACAATATTTTACTTACCTAATGAGTGCTAATACCACTGTCAGAGGAACTGGCTTGTAGATGTTACCAAGCCTGAGGAAGTTGAATTAATTTAATGGCTACATTGTTATTTGCCTGGGGTGTTTCACGGATCAAGAGAATTCAACCATGCATGCTAATACAGTTGTCCTATATTGTCGAGGAAAGTCAGTTCCCCTGGTGATGCCACAAGCAGCCACTGTGTGGACAAAAATATTCCAGCAAATAAAAAGAAATTGGGGGTGCAAATGAATCCAAAGGTGAACACTAAATCCAGGAAGAATTTTCTGAACTGATTTGCTTGTCTGAGAGTCAGAGCAGAATTTCTCTTGGGTTATTCTTTTCTTTTTGCCTCTCCCAGGTGATTATATAATTCTGATGAGATTGGAAGGGTTTAGATGTGATGGTTGAATCATCTTGAATGTGAGGGGGTTTGAAGGACCAGCTGAAGTTTTCTATTTCTATCATTTTCTATGTTAACAAATAATTGTTTAGAATGAGTCCTGATTGGTGAGATGCTGCCATGTGCATGGATGTTTATCAGTAAGTCCAAACAAGAAGTGAGAAATTTTAAAAAACAGAAAATGCTCAAAAAACTCACCAGATCAGGCAGCATAAAAGGTCTCAGACCTAAAATATTAACTCTGTTTCTCTTTCCACAGATGCTGCTTGATCTGAGTTTTATAATTATTTTCTGCTTTTATCCGAGGAGGAAGAGTGTAGTTAAGATCTGTGATGATGATCATTGTTTTGGAGACAACCACGAACTTTTGTGAGAAGTAATTCAGTATTCTTGATTGAGGCAGTTTGGTTGAATTGCACACTTGACCCCGCTATTTTGATTTGTCATACACCTCATGGTGTAATCTATCTCTGTCACTTTCCCACTTGTTCAGTACTGATCACTTCTCGAAGAGCTATAACAATGATCTATGGGTGACTTCAGTTATACATTTGGACTATGTCTGCTTGCTAATATAATATTGTGGCGTTATATAAGGATTTGATTCTCCAAAGGTTTCAAAGCACCAAGAGGACACTGCTTGATAAATCAGGGCATTGAGATAGATTGAACATTTTTAACGTTCAATTTTTGAATGAACCATTTGTTTCCTTCTATGGTTAAGAAAGGCTGTTGCCATAGCTGCTGTGCTCCAATGCAATCTTGCAGTGAGTATAATAAAAAAAAATTGGGCTTTATTCTGGAGAGCTAAGAGGTGCAATTAGTTAGTTTGGATAAATGTAACTTCTGCATTGTTAGTTTCGATAAGATGTATAGAAACCAACAAATGCAGTTGTACACATTGAATTTGAAATGAATGTAAATTTTCTGAAAGACTGAGTGTCCCCAATATTTTAATCATTAAATTAATAAGATCAGTAGATCTACTGAGCATCAAGTACAAATACTAAAGTGTGTTTGTTTTAAATGTCTAACTAAAATAATTGTAGCTATGATGAGCGCAAGCTGCAAATCTAAATAACTATAAAATTAAAAAGAAAGATATATATATATCTAAATGAGCATAGTGCAGTTACTGATGGCTCCTTTGTGGACAGAAAACAAGAAGTTCAACTAAGTCACATCAGTGAAAAGCATGCTGAATCTGACGACTTATTCTGGTGAGCCACTGAAATATCTGAGCTAGATATAGTATGTCAAACAGTAATGTTGTAGCTGCCTATACAACCAGACTAACTCTGTCAGGTAAAGGTTGGGTCAAAGAATTAAAGGTAGATTGGAAGAATGTATCTAGTGAAAAGTCGCTAAGTAGTTTATGACAGGTTTAGAGGACTGAAAACAGGAAAGGTCCTACTGCAGTATTGAAAGTATAGGGGACAGTAAAAAAAATTAAAAGTGCAAAGACAGAGTGTAAAATGGCACTGGCAGGCAAGATCAAGGAAAATCCCAAAGTATTTTATAAGTATATTAAGGGTAGGAGGATAACCATGAAAGATAACCAAGAAAAGATCAAGGCCCATTCGGGATCAACATGACAATCTATATGTGAAGCCAGAGGACACAGATGAGGCTTAAATGAATACCGCTCATCTGTATTCAATGTGGAGAAGAAAAGTGTGTTTGGAAAATTTAAGGAGGGAGATGATGGAATTCTAGAACAAATTACCATTGAACAGTAAGAGGTACTAAATATCTTAACAGGCTTAAAGGTGGATAATCCCCAGGGCCTGATGAGCTGTATCACAGTGTGGGAGGCAAGGGGCTCTGACAGAGACTTTTAAATCTTTGTTGGCCACTGGTAATCTGTCAGATGACTGGAGGGCAGTGAAGGTGGCATCCTTATCCAAGAAGGGCAGCGCATCTTTATCCAAGAAGGGCAGCGCAGATGTCAGATAATTGCAAGACTGCAAGTCTTAAGTCAATGCTTGGCAAAAATCAAGGTCTTTCCACGTTAGATCTGTCACAATCAAATGTACAATTAAATATGGATACAAAAAGTCAGAACTACCCGAAAGGCAACAACCAACAAGTGCACTATTCATAAAATAAGCTGCCTTATGCTGTTAAGTCATCACCCCAAAATATTTTAGCAAGATGTTGAAGGGAGTTCATTACTGTCAAACCAAAATGATGTTAAGCTCAAGAAGAGTAAATGCAGTGGAATTTAGAAAAAAGTGTGATGATCTAATTGAAATGTAAAAGGTTCTGAGGGGACTTAACTTAGTAGAAGCTGAGAGGACATATCTCCTTGTGCAGGATTTGAGAAACAACTACCTTAGTTTCAGAATATGGGGTCACACATTTAAAGCAGAAATAAGGAGGAATTTCTTCTTTTGTTACTCTTTGGAATTTTCTATCCCACAGAGCTAAGGAGGCTGAGTCATTGAATATGTTCAAGGCTGAGGCAGATTTTTGGATTTGAGGGCAACCAGAAGTTATTGAGAACAAGAGGGAAAATGAAGTTGAAACCAAAATTAGATCAGCTAGTGAATGTCAAAGCAGGTTCAAGAGGCTGTATGACTTTTTGCTCTCATTTCTTATGTGACCCGTGAAGTAAAGGTGAGAGTTCTATCACAGAGCCAAAAATTACATTGGTGCTTGGGCTCTTGTTTAGCCAACAATCTTACGGTTTGTCTGTCTTGACTTTTGCCCATTTCAACTTAAAATTGTTCATTAATGATCTGATAAGAACAAAGTAGGAAAAATACTTTGACAACAGGACATAGGAATACAGATCCTTCATGTTGCAATAGTATCCATGACTGCATTATTTGATGGACGAGCATCTTGTCATACCATGAAGACTGCTGGGGTAATAATCAAACAAAACAAAATCACATTGGTGGTTCAGAATGTTGTTGCTATATATGGCTAAGCACTACGTGATTAAGTTAATCTTCACAATGAAATGAAACGTTTGCACTTTGAAATGTTCATAGTCATATTGATTGACAAAAATGGAAGAAAAGTATTTATATTCTTTATTTTCAGCACATAAACCATGCCAGCAAAAACTATCTGAAGAGTAAATATTGCAAGAGCATTAGATTAAGAGATTCAGTTAAGTGTCTTGGCTGTGAGAGTCCTACAAGCATTTGTATTTTGCTTGTCCTGGCCAATGGATGATGAGTATTGAGAGACATTAAATGGGCTCCATTAATCTGAGTGTCTCATTGATTTATTAGATAATGCTGCTTTAATGAAATAATGGTATTTCCTGTGAACTAAATGAGCTTGTGGTTTACTAATTGTGAATGCCTAAAAAGTTAAGTATTGTATGAATATTCTCAGATCGGATGAAAGCTCCAACTGGGGTGAGGTCAGTTACACCTGCAGTTCCAACTGTATCCCTGCACATATAATTGTATTATTGATTATGGATTTTATGTTGATGAATCACCACCTGAATGTGAACAAATTTGCTTTAAAATGAACTTGAGAATATATGAGAGTTATTACAATTTCCAGGAATCTTATCATCTTATCTCCTCATTTGTGAAAGAGGGTGTAATTGGTAATTGGGTTACTATTGTCACATGTATCGAGATACAGTGAAAAGCTGTGTTTGCATGCCTTCCAAACAGATCATTCCATACATAAGTACATCAAGTTAGTACAAGAGGAAAAACAATAACAGAATGCAGAGTATAGTGTTGCAGTTACAGAGAGTGTGCCTTGTAAGGGACATTGTTTTCAAATATCTGTTTGTTTTGTTGCTTGCCTTTCTCCTGCCTGTTTTCTGACTGGGTATCGTTTCAGGGCAAAAGTATAAAGTAGAAAATAATAGCCTTGAAAACCTTGAAGATGTTGTAACATTCATTTTGTCCAAACAAACGTCAAACTCTTGTAAGAATATGAGTAACCTCAGTGAATTGGTGGGATGCGTTGCATCATTTCTAACATCGTGTCCTGAATTAGTTATGTGGTGAGACAAATACTTCACAACTTTTTTTCACCCATCTATGATACCTTTGTTCTTGAAATATTGTCAATGCCATTGACCAATGTAAGATAAAAGATTTATTGCAGCTCTTCATTGAACAGGCAATTGATGAACTAAACTTTGTTTCAGTGGTCACAAACACCAGTTCCCATAATAGTGAAAGGTCAGGCCAACATGTCCATGGAACCTTGGACGTCAAGAAAAAAAAAGTAGCTTATGACAGGTTTAGAGGACTGAAAACAAGAAAGGCCCTACTGCAGTATTGAAAGTATAGGGGACAGTAAAAAAAATTAGAAGTGCAAAGACAGAGTGTAAAATGGCACTGGCAGGCAAGATCAAGGAAAATCCCAAAGTATTTTTTAAGTATATTAAGGGTAAGAGGATAACCATGAAGGATAACCAAGAAAAGATCAAGGCCCATTTGGGATCAACATGACAATCTACAGTATATGTGGAACCAGAGGACACAGATGAGGCTTAAATGAATGCTTCTCATCTGTATTCAATGTGGAGAAGAAAATTGTGTTTGGAAAATTTAAGGAGGGGGATGACAGAATTCTAGAACAAATTACCATTGCACAGTAAGAGGTATTAAATGTTTTAACAGGCTTAAAGGTGGATAATCCCCAGGGTCTGATGAGCTGTATCACAGTGTGGGAGGCAAGGGGCTCTGACAGAGACTTTAAAATCTTTGTTGGCCACTGGTAATCTGTCAGATGACTGGAGGGCAGTGAAGGTGGCATCTTTATCCAAGAAGGGCAGCGTGGATGTCAGATAATTGCGAGACTGCAAGTCTTACATCAATGCTTGGGAAGTTATTGGGAAAAACATCTGAAGGACTGGATTAATATGAACTTGGACAGGCAGGGACTGATTAAGGATGGTCAATATGGCTTTGTTAAGGAAATTATCCTGTCTAATTTGATTGAATTTTTTTAAGTAAGTAACTAAGTGTGCTGATGAAGGTAGTGCAGTTGAAGCAGGCTATATGAGCTTCAGTAAGCCCTCTGACAACGTACAATATAGGAGATTGGTCCAAAATATTAGAGCCCATGTGATCCAGGACAATTTGACAAATTAGATTCAAAACTAGCTTGGTAACAGGATGCAGAAATTAATGGTTGCAGTTGTAGTCGGAAGCCAGCGTCCAGTGGTGTACCACAGGGAATGCTGCTGGGACCCTTGCTATTTGTTATGTACATTAACGATCTATATGTGAATGTAGGAGGTGTGATTAATAAGTTTGCAAATGTCATCAAAATTGGTGGTATTGATAATGATGAGGTTAATGTTCACCTGCAGAATGAAATTGATATGACAGACAGAGAAAAGACAGCTGGAATTTAATCCTGAACATTTTGAGATGAAACATTATGGGAGGACTAATAACGCTAGGATAAACACAATGAAGCATGAGTAACAGGGAAACCTTTGTGTACATATCCAAGGATCCCTGAAGGCAGCAGCACATGTGGTTAAGAAGGCACCTGGGATACTCGCCTTCATTAGCCTGAGGCAATAGGATGTAAGAGCAGGGAGGTCATGGTACAAATTTATGAAAAGTTGGTTAGGTCACAGCTGGAGCACTGTAGGAAGGGTGTGATTTGCATTAGAGAGGATGCAGAGGAGATTCACTGGGATGATGCCTGGGATGAAGCATTTCAGCTATAAGGAGAGAATGGGTACACTGATTTTGATTTCCTTGGAGCTGAGAGGGGACCTGACTGAGGTATACAAAACAATGGGGGCATAGATAAGGTAGATGGTAGGAAACTTTTCCCTGTACCAGAGGTGTCGATAAGCAGAGGACACAGGTTCGAGAGAAGGGATGGAGATTTAGAAAGGACTTGAGGAAAAACTTTTCAACAAGAGGATGGTTGAGATCTGGAAAGCATTGCCTGAGTGGGTGTGAAGGCAGGTGTCCTCACAATATTTAATAAGTATTTGGATGAGCACTTGAAATGTCATGGCATAGAAGGCTATGGACCAAATGTCAGAGGATGGGGTTAGTACAGATATATGCATGATGGCCAGCACATAGGCTATGGGCTGAAGGTCCTATTTCTATGTGTATGACTCTAAGATTTTCCTTTCTAACTTCTGGAGTGCAATTAAGCAGAGAAGTACGTGCTGCCAGAATGAAGTCAATTATTCCCTACATTTCTGAGAACCATGCCATTTGTTAGATGAACGTTTCTGCTGCCAGACTGGTTTCAAGATCTAAAGTGATGGAATCATTGACCTAAACTGTTGGTGAACCTATGCAGGCAGCAAACTCCACATGAAATATTCAACCTAGCAGCCAGCAGTCTGTGGACTGTGGAAAGTGAGATCTGTGCAACCAAATGTGCAAATCTGATTCCATCAGGAAGCTAATTTTTAGAATCAGTGGGTTACCATTCACAGTATAAAACGTGGCTACACTGGAGTGCCGGTAGGCCACGCTGGTTCAGTTAACCACCTAAAGGATACGATAAGTTTCCTTAGAACCTTCTATGGCATACTCTTGGTTCATTCATTAGCTGGTTTTTTTGGCATGATCTCCATTTTTCCCAGGTCGTCCTTTCTTTTCTATTTCACCTCATTGTGCCCTTTGTGGCATGGTACAATAAAAAACATTCAATACATATTGCAAAATTGAACTGAGGAAAAGTTGATGCAAAGCTATTAAATGTAGATGTAATAATTCAATGGTTACTGCAGCAAACCTTTACCTTTGAGAAGGCGCAGCACTGGTGTCTTTGCAGCTTCTTCTCCAGAGGATCATCAGACGTGAAGGGGTGCCCACATCTGGATCAGTCTTTTCTCCTAGAGGTGCAGGTTACCAGAATCTGAATCTTTGCTACCAGTCCATTGTTCCAATCCCTCACCCACCAACCCATGCATTATCTGTCACATCAGGCAACCTGCTGTTCGGACCTGTATCAGAGAAGTGATCACCAGCATATTTGTCAGGGGAACAATCTCGGGCCTTTTCCAGGGATGTGGACACCATCTTCTTAGGATGCCCTGTTATTGTCAGTTAGCAAGTTGTGCTCCAATGAGAGATCTTTATTTCAAAGAGAAATAATTTACAGTCCGTTGATGTCCAAGTACTACCTGACTAAAGATGCATCATTCTACATGTAACCCTGGAAAAGAAAATATTCATTGGCTAGGTCAAGGGACCAAGGTGACCCACTGAGTCCTCACTTACTTTAGCCACTAATGAGAAAAGAGAATAGAACACTGCACCCTGGACAACTACCCATCTGACTAATGTCCCTTGGCTGAGACCTCCACCTTTAGCAAAGTAAGTATGTCATGCCCAAATTAAAGGTATGCAGAAGGTTAATGTTTGTACACAGTGCTCCATATAGCACCCAGGAATCAGGAGTTTATACATAAATTGAATGATAAGGCTGATGAAAATTGAGCAAAGCTAAGTAATGTGGTCACTTCAGTTGTGATGCCTTATTGTACCAATACAATACATGATTTCCCTGCATGCCTTTGTTGCCTGTGCTTTCTCTCAAGTGCATTAGATCTCAGACAGGGGCATGGCCCTGTAGAATATTTCTTTTAGCTGTATCTCCAACCCTTAAACATCCAAGGCAACAGAATAAACATTTTATTTAAAATAAACCTAAAACTTCAATCACAGAATTCTGACATGATTTTTCCCATAGATCATGTAGTTGCACACCATGTCAGAAATGAGTGTAATATTTACCCTATTTTTCCTGATGCTAAATCGTCAGGTGTTACTCAGTAACATAATCATCAGATCTCAAATAAGTACCAGCTTCAGAGTTGAGTGACGAGCACTATACCTGGATACGGAATCTGCCCAGCATTTCTTGACACATTGAGTGCTTCCAAATCCACAATCAGCCTCTGTGTTAAAACCAGTAAATTAAGCAAGATTATTCTTAATCCAAGGGCATTTAGATCAAGGGAGGAAGGCTATTGAGTAAGATTATAGTTTCTCAATCCCAGCAAATGAAGTCAATTAACAGGAACCGATGTGAATCCATTGGGATAGCCAATTGTTCACTAAAAAAAAACAAACATGGTTATTAATTCCTTGCTGCACTGTACTATATGATCCATTTAATCCTGGAAACCCTGGAAATTACTTTTTCCTCTGTGGAATAATGATATTAAAATATGTGCTTTTAACCGTGCAAAAGAACAAAGTGCTGCCTGTAATTTTTGCAGTATATATGCATTGTCTAAAGCAGTATTTACTTTATGAGCTTGCTGCTTATATTATCTGTATTCTTATTGTCTTTTTGATTGTTCCATGCCATGTGTTCACTTTGTGGTAGAGATTTGCTTCAACAGGAGTAAATCTCTCTTATTTTCATGCATTAAGAGAATATGGAGTAGCTGATGAGATCTAAGCGGGTAGAACTGTTCTCTGGAATTATTTTCCTCTGCAAAATATTGCATGAAAAGGATCTTCGGTATTGCTCTGTTAAGATTCAAGGTGGTCTCCACAACAAGGACAGAATGTGGCTCAGAAAGCCCCATCTTCTGTGCTGAATGAACTGATCTTAGTTACAATGCTATTTGATCCATTACAGATCGCCTCCAGATCAGACTGGGAAAGTAAAAATCAGATTAGGTGCCTTTTTCTGAATGCCCTGTTGTGTGACTTGCACATGCATAAAACCAGCAAAGGCAGATCAAGGGTTTCAAAATTCAATAAAAAAGCAAACCAAATACTGGATACTGTCAAAACAATTTTTTTTTGTTGAAATAAATAACTGCACAGATTTTCCACCTGCAGAAAAAAGTAAAACAAGATTTATTTATGGAAGAGGAACATAAGATAGCATTGAGGTAGAACATCGTCCTCAGTTACATGGTATAATAGGAACTATGCATTGAACTCCTGAAATTTCATTCCATTGTCTTTGGAGCATGGGATGAAATATAAAGTTCTACCACCCCAATGTGAAAACATGAAAGAATATATTTCAAGAGAGAAAAGAATAAATCTGGTAACTCTGGGCCAATAAGTAATGGGAAAATATTTAGAAGCAATTGTCAAGAATAAAAACATTTCTCACTTGGAGAAGCATGGATTCTCTGAGACAGCCATCATGGATATGTTAATGGCAAGTTGTGTCAGGCTTAATTGATTCAGTTTGTGAAGTAGTAGAATCAATAAAAGTAGTGCAGTAGATATATGTATGGGATTTAGATGTGATAAAGTGAAAGAAGAAAGGTGTCAGGGCAGGTTGATAGTTGTGTGGAATTTTACAGGATATTGCCTTTGAAAATAATGACATTGAATACAAAGGGGAGGAAGTCAAGCTTAACCTTTACAAATCAATGTTTAGCCCTAAATTGGAGCAGTGAATGCAGTTCTGGACATTATGTCTTATAACAAACATCAACAAATGTCAAAGCCTTGGAAGGAATGCTGAGAAGGTTGATTAGGATGAACAAGGGATTTCAGTGAAGTGATATGGAGTCATTGGTAAATCTGTGATTGTTTTTTCTTGGAGAAGAAGATGTTTAAAGGAGAATCCAAGTTATGAAGTGTGTCAATAGAACAGGTAGACAGAAATTATTTCCTCTGACAAGTGTATCAGTCATCAAATGGCATAGATTTAACATAATTGTCAAAAGACAATGGAGAAATGAAAAGACTACTTTTCCATAAAAAAGCTTAAGATCTGTAAACAGTGTTTGAAAGGGTGATTGGAGGGATGGGAAGTGGAGTTTCCTTTGAATCTGTCTTAAGACCAAGAACCTGAACTCTAATTTTGGAGAGAACGAGGAAAAATGCTGATTGTGGGTACAAATTGATCATCTTTTGTTTGAGCAGTGAGAGTCACAGAGTCATTATATCAGAGAAGAAATCCACTTGGCCCATTGTGCATATGCTTGCATGCTATGGGGTAATCCAATTACCCTATCATTGTAGACCTGCTAGTTTTTTCTCCCCCTTAACTGTTTATCCACTTTCCTTTTGAAATCATTGATCATCTCTGCTTCCACTCATTGACAGTAAGTTCCATTTCATTACCACTTTCTATGTGAAAAAATGTTCTTCCTCGCATCTCACTTCATCAACTGGCCAAGATGTTAAACAGTGCATTCTTCTCCTCACTCCAGTTAATGGAGCAGCTTCCCTACTTTATATAAACCAGTTATAATCATATGCATACACATCTGTCAAATCTCACCTCAAATTCCTATGCTCCAATGAGAACAAGTATAAGTGCTCCTAACTAACTTTATAGTCCCTCATCCCAGGAACCATTTTGGTAAATCACCTTTGAAACCTCTCGGGGTTCATCCTAAAGTGTGGTGATCAGGACTGGATGCAATGCTCAGGTTGAGGTGTTATAAGTTTCAGCAAAATGTCCCTGCTTTTGTGTTCTCACTGTATATTTATAAAGCACACTGGTTCCTGTGTACTTTGCCAACTATCCTCTCAATGTATTCTGCCGCCATCAAAGATTTATTTCACAAAATCTCAGGTCCCTCTGTTTCTGCAAGTTCTCCATCCATTCTACTACATTTCTATTTATGAAATTCCATCAGCCACTTGTCTGCCTATTCATCTAGTCTATGTCTTGTTGCAATCAATTGGTCTCATCTCACTATTCACTGCACCTTCAAATTCTGAAAATTTACTCTGTGTTGAAATATCCAAGCCATAATTTGACCAGAGGAAGCTTTTTCACTGTAAAATTCAGTAATTTCAGATTCAGATACTTTCAGATTCAAACTTTGAGTGGAAAAGATCAATATCAGATATATCCAGGTCTGGTATAGGTTGATTTAAATGTGATGCCCTGTTTTAATCATTGATGAGCCTTAATTGAAGTTGGATAAAGTGCAATCTTTTGGTATCAATGTGACATTCCAATTCCCAATTCTAATCATGCTTATGAACTCTTTGAACAAATAGGATTAAGGCTAAGAGTTTTCCGGAGACATGGGCCACTGTAATAGCTTTTCAATGTCATTGAGGTTTCTGCCAAAACAAAAGGTTCCAGGGGATTATGGTAGAAGTGAGTTAACCCATTATGCATGCTACACTATAGATTCCAGGAGCTTTTACAGCACTCCATCAATACACTGGACATAACCACGCTAAATTGACACACAGCTCCATCCTTCCAATCTTGTCAGTCAGGATCATTAATATGAAGATAAAGGAGACTGCAGATGCTGGAATCTGGAACAGAAGACAAAACACTGGAAGAACTCAATGAGTCAAGCAGCATTTCTGGAGGCAATATGTGTAAGCCAATGTTTCAGGTCCAAGTCCCTGCATCAAGACTGAGAGGGAAGAGGAAAGAATGCCAGTACATAGCAGTACCAGGGTACGAGATAGAAGCTGGTAGGAAATAGGTGGAACCAGATGGTGTGGCAATGATGGGCTGGTGGAACCAGGTGGAGGGAAGGGAAAGGGAGAGGTGAACAAAGGGAGAAGAAAACTAGATGGACGGGTTATTTGTGTGTGGGGGGGAGAATACTAGGAGTATAGGTTACCTGAAATTGAAATATTCAATGTTCATACCAACTGGTTGTAAGCTATCCAAGCCAGAATATGGAATGTTCTTCCAATCTGCATTTGGCCTCTCCATGGTAATGGAGAAGGTTGAAGGCAGACAGGTCAGTGTGGGAGTGGGACAGAGAGTTAAAATGACCTGCAACTGGAAGCTGAGGATAGCCATTGTGGACAGAGCGTAGGTGATCTGCAAAATAGTTGACTAGTCTACACTTGGTTTCACCGTTGTAGAGAAAGCCACATCTTGAGAACTGAATGCAGTAGACCAGGTTACAAAAGGAACAGGTGAACCTCTGTCCTACCTAGAAGGGCTGTTTAGGTCTCTGGATGGTGGTGAGGGAGGAAATGAAGAGGCAGATGTTGCATTTCCTACAGTTGCAAAGGAACGTGCCTGGAGATGGGGAAGGGTGGGTGGGAACATATGAGCGGACCAGGAATTCATGAAGAGAGTGGTCCCTGTGGAAAGCAGAAAAGGGAAGATATGATGGGATCATGTTGGAGCTGGTTGAAATGGTGGAGGACGGTATATTGGATGCAAAGGCTGGTGGAGTGGAAGGTGAGGACCAAGGAAGCTCTACTGTCTTGGAAGGAATGGGTGAGAGCAGATGTGCAGGAAATGGAGAGATGTGCGTGAGGGCTCCATCAACTGTGACAGAGGGGACACCACATTTCCTGAAGAAGGAGAATGTTTCAGAAGCCCTGAAGTGGAATGTCTCAACTTGACAACAGATGGAGCAGAGAAAGGGATGGCACCTCCTCTGAGGCAGGATGGGAGGAGGTGTAGTCGAGGTAGCTGTGGGAGTTGGTGGGTTTACCGTAAATGTTAGTGGTAAGTCTGGCTCCTGAGATGATGATCGAGAGATCCAGAAAAGGAAAAGGTGTCAGAAATAGTCTGGGTGAATTTGAGGGCAATTGGGAAGTTGGTGGCAAAGGTGATGCAATCGACATTATGCATGAATGCAGGAAACAGCACCGATTGTTAAAATTGATTTATCAGCAAATACAATTTGAATGGAAAATAATGACAATCCACTTAAGTTCATGAGTTTAAAATAATTAATAACAATTTTAAAAATCTGTCTTGATATTTTCAGTTGGGTACAAACCATCAAAATAATTTTTCATGTGTCTGGCCTGATTCTTTTTATACATGTGATATAGGGCACTATGTGAAAAATTGGTATTGCTTTGGTTTTGCATGCAAAATAGTCAGGCGCTTTGTGCAACATTGGAGGGTTGAGGAGAACCACAGCAGCTCCTCTTGTTTCCATACTGAAATAAAAGGGAAAAAAATAAGTGCTCTGTATTTACTTTTCCTTGGTGACTTCAAAGGCCAATGACAAGGTCATAGAATAAACTGGGAAAAATGGTCATGTGCTCTGGTTCATGATTCAAACTGATTAAAAAAAAAGGTTTGAAAATAGTTTGTTTTTTTTGCCTTGCATCTGCTAATGAATTGCATAATCCCTGTTCACAATGGTTCCCATGGAGACATGAATATCATTTGTTGGATTAAATTTTGCACTAGACATAACGTTGGTTGTCCTAGAATTTGAGGTTCAGTTCCACACAATTAGTTCTTTCCACCCTCATTTTTCCTGTGATCACTTTGAAAATTGATAGAAAGTATAATCAGGCAGGCTGCAACAACAATGGCTAAACTAGTGGATTCCTGCTCAGTGACAGATAAAAATGGCCCTTAAATTTATTTTATCTTTTTCTTAGTATCAGGCTAGGAAAACTTCACTGGCATCCACCTTCAATTTTTCTTTCCATTATCAAGTTCAACGTTGTCTCTGCAGTATGTATGAGCATAAATAAAGCCACTAACATGTATACAAGTGATGAAACAAAATAATACACAGATTGTCAATGGACATTAAAATATATTTTTCACTCAAAGCAGTGATGTAAGGCCAAAATTATGATCGTAATTTGCTACTTTTTATATTCTGGCATCTTTTCAGCCCCTCGATGGAATTCATTGATGTATATGCTACATAGACATGTTAATGCAAAAAAAATCACATATTCCTATCTTGTAGGATGGTGAGTAAATTTAATCAAATGTTACCACAATCCTCCAAAGGAATGATGACTGCCTTTGATTTGAAAGCATGTATTTTTCATAGTTAGGAGAAGGAAAATGCATCTTGATGTGAATGAAATCTGAAATTCCTCAGAGTTAAAATCGATGGGATATTTTAAATAAATAAACTATTTCTGGGAATCGAAAGAAATGATTGGAAATTAAGAATGCAATATATCTCAACAAGGAAAACAGTACAATAAAGGTGATTTTAACTATTTTGATGTTCAAAATGTGATTCATATCTAGCACTTTAAAGAGCATGAATAAAGAATTAATTATGATGGTAAAGTGGAGATGCCTCACAGTGATAAAAAAACTTGATATTCTGTTTTGTCAGCTGCATTAAGTTTGATTAAATATTCAGAGTATGCCCTATAACTTGCAACCCCAGTGATAATTGAACTGAGCCTTCCTGTAAGATGAAAACCTTTCTGTATTAAAATTAAATTTTACGGTCAATTATTTTTAAAAGTATATTTTAATTTAATGCAGGTACATGACATGTTTGCAGCACAACAACGCTATGAATTTAGCTTAACTGTGGAAATAACATTCCCAGAGAGTGTTGGCAGATTTTGAGCGCAGCTCTTGCCCTTTAATATCTTTGTGTTCACCAGAGTGAGTGATGTGCATTGTGAATTGCACATTTTCAAACAAGCATAATTTTTTAAGGAATGGATGTATTTTAACTAATTGAAATGTTTTCCTTAAGGCACAGATAATCTAAATGAAAATTGATTCTATTGCACTGTTTTGATTCGGTGCTCCATTTATGTAACATATGAGCATGTTTTCCATACAGTTTTAAGACCAAAATCAGACAATAACACATCTTCAGTAGATTTATTTGAAACTTCCCATGGAGGTGAACATTAGAAATCCACGAAGCTAATAATATAAAGATTGATTTCAGTTACTGAGGATGGAAGTCCAAAATAATAACAGCCATTTTAGGTTTGCTAAATTGCAACATTAATCCAGTTCATTATGATGTAATTTCATTCTTCAAAATGCTGAGAGGGGAAAGATTTAAAATGCTTATAGTTTCACACAGTGAATAAACTAGGGGCCACTTTACAAAATAATTCTCTTTGTATCTTGAGCATTCCCTATGGAAAGTTTCATGTGACAGGTTCACTGAAGTCAAAAACATTGGTGAGACCATATTTGGAGGATTGTGCGCAGTTCTGGTCTCCCAGCTATGAGAAGGATGTCATTAAGCTGGAAAGGGTGCAACGAAGGTTCATGAGGATACTATCTGGACTGGAGGGCTTGAGTTATAAGGAGAGGCTGGAACTATTTCCCTCGAGCGGAGGAGGCTGAGAGGTGACCTCATGGAGGTATATAAAATCATGAGGGGTGTAGATAATGTGGATGGTCACAATCTCTTTTTCCCGAGGGTAGGGGAGTACAACACTAGAGGACATTGATTTAAGGTGAGAGGGGAAAGACTTAAAAGGGACTTGAGGGACATCTTTTTCACACAGAGGGTGGTGGGTCTATGGAATGAAGTGCAAGAAGGAACTGTAGAGGTGCGTGCAATTATAATGTTTAAGAGACATTTAGACTAGTACATAGATAGAAAAGGTTTAGAGGCATCTGTGCCAAACACAGGCAAATGGATAGATATCTTGGTCAGCGTGGACAAGTAGGGCCGAAGGGCCTCTTTTCATGCTGTTTAACTTTACAACTTTATACCTTATTCTCTGATATTTATCTGGGAATAATTCTTCAACACTGTCATTTGCCTCGCTGATAAAAGTTTGAATTCATAGAGATAACAGCAAAATGTAAAATCAACTTAGAATAACTAACAAGCTATTCATTGGGAACATTTCTAAAGACAATCTTAAAAAAACATTGCTTCATGAATAAGATTATGATACAATATTTATAAATCCTACATTAAGGGTCAGTGCTTCCTCACAATTTGTGTAAGCAATCTAATAATTGATGCATGCCAAAATAGAAAAAAATGAAGAACCTATTGAATCCAAATTACACTATCCGAGTGTCTGCAGGGTAAGTAAAACATAGAATCCTGGAATTACTCAAGAAGTGAGGCAGCATCTGTGGAGAGAGAAACAGTTAACAGTTAACATATCACAGTGTGAACAAGCAAGATGGTGCCAGAATGTGGTGACTCATTGCAAGCTGCTCTCCACAGATCTACCCATTACCCTTACAATAATCACTGTACTAACTCAATGTATCTGCACTGTGTAATGAATTGATCTGTACGAACGGTATGCAAGACAAGTTTTTCACTGTACCTCGGTACATGACAATAATATACCAATACCAATACCAATTTCAGGTTGATAACTTCTCATTGAAACTGAGAAAAGTTAGAAATCAAACATATATTAAAAAGATGGCACTGTAACACATCTGATAGAACTGTCATCTCACACCTTCAGCAACATGGGTTCAGTCCTGATCTCCAGTGCTCTCTGTGGAGTTTGCACGTTCTCCCTATGACCACATTGTTTTCCTCCAGGTGCTCCAGTTTCCTCCCAAAGATGTGTGGGTTGGTAAATTAATTGGCTACTCTAAATTGTCCCTACTTTGAGAGATTAAAATGTGATTAATGTAAATGAGTGCTTGCTGATGCTGACTCAGTGGTTCAAAGGGCCTGCAATATAACTCTACGACCTCTATGAGGTGCTGCCTTATTGGCTGAGTTGTTCTAGTATTTTATTCAGATATCCAGTATCAGCAATTCTTTTTTCACTTTTTGAGTCTGCAGGGTGAAGTATGTAGGCAAAGGTTGCAGAGCTGAGAATGGTTGAAGCTGGGTCACCGACGGCATTTAAGAAGTGTCTAGATGAATATTTGAATTGCTTCAGCACAGAAGGCTATGGACCAAGTGCTGGGCGAAGGTGTTAATACGGGAGGATTCGCACTGGTTAATGTGGATGAGTAGGGCCATGAGTCAGGATTCATCATGAAATATTAGATTACAATAATCTCTAAAGTGTTTTTAAAATATGAGGTTTGCATATTATATGAGAAAAAATATATCAAATCCTAATGGCGTAAAGCTCATTTAGGTATTTTCATTTAAAACCTTTATATTGGTTGTTCTCAGCTTAGTGTGCTCTTTGAGTATAACAGAAGGATTCTGCGCTGTTGCCAACATTTCTCCTACAATTTGTCATCTTTCTCTATCTCTTGATTGACTCATCTTGTTGCCTGAATTTTATCTCTATAGCTGCAATAATTTCCTTTAGCTTTACCTGCATGGGAAAAAAATATTTAATAAATCTATTTCTATGTTTAAAAATCATTTCTATCTTTGCATTTGCTAGTAAGTTGAATGTTTTGAGCTACAAACCAGTATGTTAGGTGTGTAAAAGTGACAAGATGGTTCAATCCATATAAAAGGACCTAATTCCCACTGTTTCAGTAAGACAAATGTGTGCTCCAATTATTATGCCACAGCATCTGTGAATGAACCATTGCGAAGAGTATTGCCCAGCAATTTAGTCAATATCAGATAACATGGTACAGTCAATCATTCCTGGTCTATATAGTTTAGCTTCTTGCTGAAATGTTGTCTGAGCTCCTTGATACAATTCTTTCTCCTAAATTTAGATAGATGTTAGATTGAGGCCTCTTCCACCCTCTTCACTAGATATAAAAGAGTCCCTGGCAATCGTTCAAAGAAGAGCCGGGGAGTCATTCCTGCTTTCCGGGGCAATATTTATCAATTGATCAGAAACAGTGTATTGGGTCATTACCATGTTCTGTTTAAAAGAGTTTGCTATATGCAAATTAGGTATACTTCCACATTTCAACAATGCCTTATACCTATGCCTGCTCCTATCTTCTTGTGTTCTATGAATCAACCTCTTTGGGACAACAGATATACCATATAAATGCAAACCATTTTCTTTCTTTTTCTCACTAGTTCTTTCTCTTCATCTTTGTGTTTCACTCTTTGTCTGGTGTATTTCTCTCTCTATTTCATTGTCTATTCATCTGTGTATGTTTGTATAAAGGAATTGATTTTCTTCAGTCAGTAAAGTTGGTATGAGGCCCCAGACTGAGGCATGATCATGTAGATAGCTTCTGAAAGTAAATGCCAGTCAATTGTCAAACTGTGGTTTGGAAATTGAGTTTAACATACCAACAGCAGTTAAGTTATGTTTTATTAAAATGAAATGTATAGGGAAGTGATTCAATTTCAATGGAAAATAGTTTGTTTATTCATATATTACAAATAAAATCAGCTCCATAATGGGTTTTAAAGGAGAAATACACATGGCAGCATGAACCTTGCGAGATCTAGGATCACACTATCAATAAACCTGCTATTGGATTAAGGGTATTCTCCAGGCCATAAGGGATGTGAAGTCCAATTACTGAAGTGACTGTTGAAATGAAGTCCAACATGATATCTATTGTAGATCCAAAATGATTAACATTTAAGTTAATCCCATCTGTTGGCATCCATATCATGGGAAATAAACACAAAGTCAAAATAAATCAGAAGTAAACACAAAGAAATATGGAAGAATTGGCATACCAGGCAGTATCTATGGAGTAAGAAACAAATTTACAATTTTGTAATGATACTTTTTCAACAGTTCTGATCAAAGCAAAATATTTCTCTCCCCAAGATGCTGCCTGACCAGCTGAGTATTTCCAGTGTCCTTTGTTTTATTACTGAAAGGTTAATTTGCTTTTCATCAAAATAAAATCAACTCACCTTGCATGCTAACTGATTTGTGGCAGAAAAATGAAAGCTGACATCAACAGGTCTTATTTCATGCTATTTAACCATCATAAATTTGTAGGTTGATATATCAGTTGTTGATCTTAATTTGATTGTAGCAGATTTAGGTTTTGGTTCTCTTTATTGAACTATCGTGAAATGAATATACAGAACATCTGATTACTTGTGTAATGAGCAATTGATCTGCTTCACACACTTATCCATCTGATAAGTGATCTATGGTCTTTTTCTCCTCTGAAACATCAAATGCTTAATTTTAAAGACCTCTATTAAATTGCTTCTTCACCATTCCTTGTCATAAAATCACAAGAAAATGGGAGCAAGAATAGGCAACCTGGCCCCTCAAGCCTGTCCCACCGTTCAATATGAGCATAACTGATCTGCTCCAGGCCTCAACTCTTTGTGCCAGCTCCACATAGCTCTCAATTCCAGATCTTTCAAAAATGTATCTACCTCCTCTCAGGTGTTCTAGCCTCCACAACCCTCTGGCATGGAGAATTCCAAAAATTCACCACCCTTTGTCAGAAGAAATTCCTCTGCACTTCCTCTTGTAACCATGTTCTCTTGTTCAAGCTTCTCCCACTTGTGGAAACATTTTGACATCTACCCTCTCATGCCACCTCAGGATCTTATATGTTTCAATAAAATTGTCCCTTATTCATCTAAACTCAAAGAAAACAAATCCACCATTTTAGTCGTTTGATGGTACAACTCTCTCAACCAGTAATCCCTTCCAGATTATCTCCAATATTAGTGTATTTTTTAAATCTCCAGTACTAGTGTACAATACTAGTAAAGTGACCTAACCTGTACAATTGCTCCAGATGTGGCCATAACAAGGCCATATCTAATCATGACAATACTTCTCTATATTTAAATCCTGCCATGATGCCTTTGCCTTCTTAACTCCTTGCTGCACCGGCATGTGAACTTTTTATTTTTCATGCACAAGAACACCTGGATCCCTTTGTAGTCCATTCATTTGCACTCTCCATTTAATAACAAAATTGAAATGCTTGAAGAACTCAGCCAATCAGTCGGCATCTATGGAAAGAGAAGCCAGTCAATGTTTTGGGGCAGCAACCCTTCCTCAGAACTGGGGGGAGGGAAGTGGAGCGATTCAAAGCAGAGCTGGGGGGAGGAGAGAGGTGTAAGATGAAACACTATATGGAGATTGGTTGAGACACATCAGGTAATAAGGAACATGAGTACTGACCATGTGTAATGCACTTTAAAGAGTGTAGATGAGAAAGGGACAGAAGTATGTCAATGGGAAATGATGAGAGAATAGTTTACCTGAAGTTGGAAAATTAAATATTCATTCCAGGGAGTTGCAAAATGCTAAGACGGAAGATAAAATATTTTTTTCTAGTTTATATTGGGCCTCACTGTGGAGGAGGCCGTAGACCAACAGGTTGGAATGGGAGTGGGATTGACAATTAAAGTGGCATGCAACAGAAAGTACAGGATCACTCCTGCGGACTGCTCCATAAAGTAGTCATGAAATCTGCACTTGGTTTCTCCAGTGTAGAGGAGTCAACAGTGTGAAAGTTGAATGCAGTACATTAGATTTGGAGAAGTGCAAATGAATCACTGCTTCACCTGAAATGATTGCTTGGGTCCTTGGATGGTGAGAAAGGAAGAAGTAAACAGACAGGTGTTACATCTCCAGTTGCTTTGAAAGGTGCCGTGAAATGGGGAATAGTTCGTGGGGTCAGAAGAATGGACCAGGGTGTCATGAAGTGAGCAATGCATGGGAAATGCAGAAAGAGGAGGAGAGGGAAAGATGTGACTGGTGATGGGGGCATGTTGGAGCTGGGGGAAAGTGCAGAGAATAATACATTTAGCTTTTTCATGTTTTACATTTTCAAGAAAGTGTGGCCCAGAGTTTTCCTGTCAGCATTAAGTCTGCACTTACTTTTACTTTATTACCCAGTGGCAACCTCCTGGCACTATATAATGACATTGTTTGATGATTGATGAACACAGTCAGTTACTTTGTGCATTCATGGCACAGTTGCAGAAATTCAATCCCTGTACTCTATGCATACATTTGGAATCTGGCAATAAAGGTTCTTCGAGAACGTATTGATCTTCATTCAGGATGGTTACTGCTTTACCTTTCTATCTATGCTGTGATGTGTGTCCACTAAACTGCTGACATTCTCCATGGCCTTTGGAGCACTCCCCACCAAACTTTTTCCTGGGATCTCCGATTTAACTGGCACCATAGCTTCTAATTGGTGCCCCCTCTATTCAACTACTTAGCACTACTTAGCATTAATCTCCTCCCTTGCCTTGCCCATCTTTACCCCACCCATCCAGCAGATCATATCACAACCTCTTCCTTCAATATTTGCTCCCCCTCCCCCCACCACTCTCTCTGTGATCTTCTATTCTTCATCTTTCCTCCATGATCACAGGTCTTGGTGGAAAGGTCCTTTGTCTGATCGTACTTAAGAGACTAGGATTTGCTGAGTCTCTTCTGTGTGCACTTAGGGAATTATGCATAGTTGAATGTGACACTCCGACTGCCTCAGAGAAGTTGATACATGCACTCCCACCTTTCACCCTGCAATATCTCATACTGAAGAATTTCCAGCCCTGGATTTCTTTCTGCATCTCTACCTTCATTATCTTTCCATTGAATAAAACACTCCTTTTTCATTGTCACTCACACTTATCCATGTTATTTTGCATTTTTTCCCAACTGCCTATTTTTGCTAACCTGTCTGTAATATCCTTGAAGTCTTTAATGGCCAATGTCCTGCCAAGTTCAATAATGAATCATAAATATACACCAAAAGTCAAAGCAACCATATTCCACAATATTTCCAATCATTTTCCATTTCAATTTATGTTAAATCTTTTTTTCATGCATGAAAAACAGTGTCATGAATTTTTCCAGCATATCTCTTGTGACTTCACATCAAGTACTTTCTGAACATCCCTATACACCATTCCACATCCCACTCCCATACCAACATGTCTATCCATGGCCTCCTCTACTGCCACGTTGAGGCCAGTTGCAGGTTGGAGGAACAACACCTCATATTCTGCCTTGGGATTCTCCAACCTGATGGCCTCAACGTTGATTTCTCTGACTTCCGGTGACCCCTCCCCTCTTCTTCCACCCCATTTTTCCCCCCCCCCTTTGTCTTCCAACATTCCTGTGGCGCACTTACCCCTTCTCTTGCCCCTCCCCTGCCTTCATGAACTGCCCATCCCCTCCCCCATGACCTGCCCATCTATTCCCCACCTGTTTCCCTTTATTCCATGGTCCACTGCCCTCTCCTACCAGATGCTTTCTTCTTCAGCCCTTTGCCTCTTCTACCTATCACCTCTCAGCTTCTGAAATCTCTCCCATATCCCAGCCATATATCTTCCTCCTCTCACCTGTACTCACCTATCACCTGCCAGTATGTGCTCCTCCCCCCTCCCCTGACCTTCTTATTCTGGCTTCTGCCCGCTTCCTTTCCAGTCCTGATGAAGGGTCTCAACCCGAAACGTCGACTGTTTATTTCCCTCGATAGATGCTGCCTGACCTGCTGAATTCCTCCAGCATTTTGCGTGTGTTCCTCCAGATTCCAGCATCTGCAGAATCTCTTGTGACACCACATTTATTGCATTTGCATTGAATCTAAAATAAATGTGTAGATATAAGGAAATGGCAGGGGTATTAAACAGATATTTTGTGTCTGTTTTCTTAGAAGCTTTAGAAAGCCTCTTTGTGATCATGGAGGACTACAGGTTTAGAAAGTATGGTGAACTCAAAGACATTAATATTAGTAAAGAATTATTACAGGAGAAATTAATGGGACTAGAAGATGATCTATCCCCAAAACCAAATGCCCTGCACCCTAGGTTTCAAAGGAGGAAGCTGTGGAGATAGTGGATGCAAACGTTGATATCTTCCAAAATTCTATAGATGCTAGGATGGTTCCTGCAAATTAGAAGGTAGCAAATAGAGCCACTATTTAAGAAGAGAGGAAAAAGGAAAAACAGAACTGTGGGACCAGTTTGCTTAACATTATTCATAGGGGAAATGCTGGAATCTATCATTAAGGAAATAATAATAGGATTGGGCAGAGTCAGCATAAAATTATGAAAGAAAAAACATGTTTGACAAATCTGTTAAAGTTTCTTCAGGATGTTGATGTGCTGTTTGATCAGTTGATGTAATGTGTTGAATTTTGAAAATTTTGACCATTGATAAGGTGCCAGACAAGAAATTACTTTGAAAATTTAGAACACATGATATAGCAAGTAATTTGTAGGGTGGGATTGAGAACTGGTTAATGGGCAGAAAATAGAGAGCAAGATAAAAGAGCCATTTTCAGGTTGGGAGGCTGTGACTAGTGGGGAGCCACAGTGATCAGTGCGGGGATCCCACTGTTTGCAACCTACATCGATGATTTTGTTGAGACGATGTAGTGCAATATATTCATGTCTGCTGATGATATAAAGCTAAGTGACGATGTGGATTGTGAGGAGGATGGAAAGATTTTTTGAGCGGGATACAGATAGGTTAAGTGAATGGGCAAGGACCTGAGAGATATAATCAAATTTTTTGATGAGGTAGTACATAGAGTTAATAAGGATAATGCAGTTGATATGGTGCACATGGATTTCCACAAGGCTTTTGATAATGTGCCCATAACAAGCATATCAGCAAAGTTGAAGGACATGACAGAAAAGGGACATTGATAGCATGGATACAAAGTTGACAAATAACAGAAGTATCTTGTGAATAGTTGTTTTTCAGACCAGAGGAAGGTGAATAGTGGCATTCCCCAAGGATTGATGTTAACACCATTGTTTTTTTTAATCTACATTCATGACTTGGACTTGTGAGAAGAAACTTGGGAGGTGAAATTTTGGTTCTTAAAAGAATCGACGGCAGACTTACAGAATGCATTTCTCATAAGCTAACAAAATTCCCTGGATTCTGGAGAGATCCCAGAGGATTTGAAGAATGCAAGTGTAACATCACTATTCATGGAACAAGAACAGCAGAAAGCAGGAAAGTATAGGTCAGTTCTTAGAATATTTGTAATTTAGAAATGCTGGAATTATTAAGTAAGTAATAGCAGAACCATTACCAAACCATTAGAGAATCAAGACAAGTTATTATGGTTTTATGAAAGGTAAATATAGTTTGACAAATTTGCTAGAATTTTTTATAAATAGGATGGATAAAGAGGAACCAGTAGATGTGATGCATTTGGATCTCCAGAAGGCATTCAGTTAGGTGACCCATTAATTTACTTATTTTTCTTCCAAGTTTTGTACCTCCCTCACTATAGTCCCTTGATTATCTATTAGTATTGAAATAATTTTAATGTTTTCCACCATAAAGACCAATCCAAAATAATTGTTTTAAAACTCTGCCATTTGTCTAATACTTATTATTTAATGTCCCAATCTCATCCTCTTAGTTATTTACCTTCTTCCATTTTATACACCTGTAGAAGCTCCTACTGTCTGTTTCTATATTACTTGTCAGCTTACAGTCATAGTCTATCTTCTCCATTGTCATACCTTTTACTATTTCTTTCCTAAAAAATTCTAAAAATTCTAAAAATACTGACGATGCATACAGAAGTGAAATAGGTCAGCTGAAGTCGTAACAACAACCTTGTGCTCAACATCAGTAAAACCAAGGAACTGATTGTGGACTTTAGGAAGGGGAAGTCAGGTGAACATACACCAGTCCTTATTGAAGGGTCTGCAGTGGAAAGGGTGAGCAATTTCAAGTTCCTGGATGTCAACATCTCGAAGGACCTATCCTGGGCCCAGCATATTACTGCAACCATGAAGAAGGCACGCCAGCATCTCTACTTTCTTGGAAGTTTAACGAAATTTGACATGTCATTGAAGACTCTGACAAACTTCGACAGATGTACAGTGGAAAGCATTCTGACTGGTTGCATTGTGGCCTGGTATGGAAACTCCAATGCACAGGAATGCAAGAAGCTACAGAGAGTGGTGGACGCAGCCAGTTGCATCATGGGCACAGCTCCCTCCACCATCGAGGACATGTACAAGAGGCAATGTCTCAGGAAACAACATCCACCATGAAGGACCAACACCATCTGAAGGCATACCCTCTTCTCGATGCTGCCATCAGGCAGAAGGTACAGGAGCCTGAAGACCCACATCTCAAGGTTCAACAACTACTTCTTCCCCACTGTCATCAGGTTCTTGAACTGACCTGAAAAACCCTAATGCTATCTCAGACTATATTTCTTTTTTCTCTCTTTCAACTTGCACAAATGTTGTTATGTTTATTTTGTTTATTTTGTTGTATGAATTGTGTATAATTTATGTTAATTTAAGTTTATGCTAACTTACATTTGTCATGTTTGTAATGTACAGTACTACTGCAAAAAGTTGATTTTCATGGCATTTATACCAAGTATGTATGCCTGTGACAATAAACTTGAACTTGAATTTGAATTCTAAAAGAATTTTCAATCCTCCTCAAGAAGATCACAGCTGACAAATATCCCTGACACTGAAGAATACTTTTCTTGCCCCAGTCTAAACGTGCTGAGGGCAATTATTGAACACTAGCTCAAATCAGCTTATTTAACACAGCTTCGGGATTTGTCCAAAGACTTGTCAAGCATTCATTAAATAGACTTGTTGAGCTCTCCAAGGGAACTATTGATGAGACTTTTGATGATTCTATCCAGAGTTTCAGGCGCGTATCAATTTCCATTGAAGTGACTGCACAACCACTCATGCTCTTTGTCTTCATTAGTAAGCTGTGAAATGTTTAAAGCTGAGCAGTGTCACAGTTCAGATTTCTGATAGGTTGAACACTTCTTATGAAATTTTGTTCAACCATCTTTTGCTGCAAGCTATATTTTGTTAAGCTCTCACATTGAAGAGGTTCTTTATTTCTTCTGGTATGAAACCCAAAATATAAAATCAAACCAACTCTGTACAAACTCTGATGTCTAGGAATTCATGCCCATTCAATAGAGCTTAATGTGCTATGTAATCACATAAGTGCATTGTTCTTAGTTTCTGAAATTCATTCATTGTGGAGTACAACACACTCACATGACTTAGGGCATTTAACATTCTGACCATGGACAAATGTTGAGACAACAGTTTTATATTGAGTGCTGCAGACAATTACCTTTGGCTCAGAAACAAAAGACTACAGATGCTGGATATCTAAAATAAGGGAGAAAATACCTCAGGTACTCAGCAGGTTAGACAGCAGCTGAGGATAAATAAGCAGAGTTAACAGGGTGAATCTTGCTTGACTAGAGTTCCAAATGAGACTTACTGGGTGAGAGACAGTGATGCCACTTATCTCTTGAAAATCATTCTAATTTGGATGATCCAGTTATTTTTAACTGCAAATACAGGACTTGTTCCTGTTGTGCTTAACATATAAACTCAATGCTTATAATTCAAACCACTAAAAACAGCACCAGAAGTATAATTTATGACTGTGTACCTTTGTTCATTTGGCAGATACTTGATATTCTCAATGTTTTTAAGTAAGTCATGTCCTAATAGGCAACACAGCTTTTAAAAATATCATTGTCAACAAAATTAGCTCTGAAGCACTCTTCTCACACTGGTAATTATTGTTTTGTTACATATTTTAAAAAAGAAGTATGAATAAGTGTGCACTGCAGTTAAAGTAACCACAAAGGGTTAGTCTGGCTGGGTAGAGGATACTCCATTTCTGATTTTTGTCAACTACATTATAATGTATGGGCCCAGAAGTGCTTGGACTTCAATTCAGTGTGAACTTCAATGAAAAAATCAGAGTACAGCCAATTTTCTCATTTTGATTAAAATCTTCTTCCTGGAGAGATCCAAGATTTGTCAGCTAATTTCCTCAAACCCAAGAGATAACCGTTTTAATGTTTGGTCTACTGCTTGAATTTTCATTTTCTCAAGTGAACTGAAGCAGCTGTTACAGTATATATTGATGAACAATAAAAGCTAATATCTTTAAAGCAGAAGGGAAAGGCATTCAATGATCTAATTTAACTTAACAAATTGAACAATAAAAGTGCTTTCAGAACATTTTAATAACATAATGGATACTTTTTTTAATAAAAAGAGCAGCTGGTTTTTCCAATAGTGTATGTGACTAAATGATTCACACCTGTAAATGCTAGGAATCAGCAATATGTCACAGCAACCGATTTGGCTAGCATTTTTGCAAAGTGTAATTAGTGTGTTGCTGGCCACCTGGCTAGCTTCCCTTTAGTTATTTTCAGAATACAGTGTGCTTTACTACTTTTGACATGGTAGTGTAGTGGTTAGCGTAACGCTATTACAGCGCCAGTGATCCGGGTTCAATTCTGGCCACTGTCTGTAAGGAGTTTGTACGTTTTTCCCATGTCTGTGTGGGTTTCCTCCAGATGGTCTGGTTTCCTCCCACATTCCAAAAGATGTACGGGTTAGGAAGTTGTGGGCATGCTATGTTGGCGCCGGAAGCGTGTTGACACTTGCGGGCTGCCCCCAGAACACTCTAAGCAAAAAAGATGCATTTCACTGCTTCGATGTAAATGTGACTAATAAAGGTATCTTACTCTGTAAAGGTTTTTTTTACAATTATATTGCAGATCTATTTCAAGTCCTGACAATGTTATACTGGCTTCTATTTTGTTCATTACATAAACTGTCCATTTATATTATGTGGCGATTGCCATAATACCACCTCTGCTTTAAGCAATTACACAATAACTAGTTGAGCAAAGTCGATGTTCCTGACTGTTGAGCCAAGACTTATCCTACCAATGTTTAAGAAAGGGGCATGAGCCAAGTGACCAATACACCACTTCATTTATATACTTGTTGAAGGCAGTAATGATTTTGTTCCATTTACTGCCTGAAGTAGTCATTCTGAAAGAGAAACAAATATAAATAAACTCTTCTGAATGTGGCAGTCAAGTCACTTGTAAGTTTGGCTTTAGAAAAATGTTCAATTTGATACTGGAAACTCCATGGTATCTCCTATGCAGTCCATGGAGAAAATAATGTACTGTATGCACCTTAAACTTTTGTCTATTATGTCCACATAGCAGAACAATACACAGATGCATTGGCATTCAGTTTTTTGTAGTGAATATTGGAGCAGTAAATAGTAGATCTCGGACTATTGAATATACACCCTTGCAATGTGCAGACAAAAAGAATTAGGTGTCATTAGTTTAATTAGTTTGGCACAACATCATGGGTTGAAGCGCTTGTTCCTGTGCTGTACTGTTCTATGTTCTATCCTGGTTTAGAATATGAGATATCTGCAATTATCAAAATTAATAACTCATAATAAATAATACAAACAATGAAGGGACTGTGAGAGGATAAGGCCAAAGGCTGCTGACCATGTTTCACTTGTTAGAATTCATTGAAGAACTACATTGTCAATAACAAGAAATTGGAAACATTGTTTTTCTTGGCTTCAATAATATTTCAGGTAAATGAATTAATACCAAGAAATTGGTTCAGAAGGTGGAAAAGTATTAAAGTAGTCAATCTACTGTCTGTATCCAAGGTCTCACAGGAACCCGTGGGTGTGCATGGTGAACATAAATGATTTAGCATTGGGAATGAACTTCACAGAGAGTATGGAAACTTCACAGAGAGTCAACCAGCATAGAAATGGGTCCTTTGGCCCACCAAGTCTGCAGTAGCCATCAAATATCCATTTCATTATCAGATCATATAATTATCAGGGCAGTACTATCTCCTAGACTAGACAAGTAATCAGAGAGAAACTTTCAGGGACTTTTCTTCCCCCAAATTGGCTTTTTTATTTGTTCTTTCTCCTCTTTGAGGGTGTTGCACAGGTTCAGGTGCGGTGACAGGTGTATTTTTGTAATGCCGAAGGCACCGGGTCTGTGGAACAGATTAGATGGACTAAAGGCTTTAGTCCTCTCTTTCATTTTTTATATATGTTCATAAGTAGGATCTTGGGTGCCACAATGCAGGGACCAGAATATATCACAAGATGTATTCTGTGATATATTTGCAAAGGTAGACATAATATCAGTTCATCCTCAACTTTAGAGAGTTGGATGAGCATGTGATGAGAGAAAAAATTGAAGTAATTATCTGTTTAGGCTTTCAAAGGGCCTCCTTGTTAGGTTGTTGTTATTTATTATGAGTTATTAATTTTGATAATTGCAGATATCTCATATTCTAAACCAGGGCTGGCAAACGGATGAAAATGGTCTTCTCTGGTTTTGCTCACTCCCTCATTTCTCAGCACAAGGCATGAATCCACTATCCAAACACTCAAGATGAACTGAATCTTTGCCTACATTTCACTAAATAAACATATTGTGCCTGTTTTAAATATTTGGAAATATTAGGCAATTGAATCAACAAGTTTGAAAATTCTAAATGCTGAAGTTTAATCTTTCTCTTGAAATGTCACAAAGCCTTCTTGTTAGATTGTCACCAACAGTTAATTGCAAAATGCCTACAATATGTTACATTACTGCAAGAGATAGCTGTTTATTTTGAGCAGTCTGAATAATAGACACAGCAGGACTCGAAGAAGAACCCATGCATCAGCAGATACCTTGAACCATCTGCCCAGAACATTCAATATCTTCAGAATAGGTAACATAGAAACTATTCATAGACTTGGGTCATCAGCTGTACACAACTATAACCTACTTCTTCAATTGTAGTTTCTTCATGCTCAAAGGTAGCATCAAGTCTGAATGCTTTCACACTGAAGAATTGGCTATCGTTAAGTTATCTGACAATTATTACTTTCAGGCAATTTCTCACAGGGCACTACAAGAGGAGTGTTGAATAGATAATTACGTAGATTAATGCCCACTGGACACAGTGAGTTGAGAGTACCAGGTCAAATTTCCAGAATGATGAGAAATAACTCAGAAATGGTCATTGTTAGATTTCATTCTGTGTACGTCCATTTTTTGTTGTCTAGTGCTAAAATAATACAATGCAATCTAATTTCTAGACAAATATGTTGTAACTATATTTGCATGAGCTCCAACTAATCTTAAAGTGATTGCAGTTTACTTTTATGGCCTTCCTCAAAGCTATGTGTAGTGCAGTTACATGGGTTTAGTTCTCCACATGGCAGTTGATTTGTTTCTCTATAATGATTGACTGCTTTCTGAAGTGTATGCAAGAATGCAATTGACAAAAATGGGTCTTTTAATATTCTCCAATATTTCATCCAATCATTAGTTAAGAACAATGCAAAGTTGTGCAAACCCCATCCATTCAAGTGGAATTAGAGGCAGCAATGATGATGACCGTGAACGTTGGTCCTGAAATCCTACTGTGCCTGAAAGGGTGAGCTAGGTGGTGACAACAATAGCATGTTAATGACTATTTTGGTTGTGAGCCTGCTGCTGTTAACTTCAATAGTGCCGTGGGGGTTGCACATTTTCAGGAAGGCACATGGGACTGGGGAGAGGTCTTGTGGCCAAAGGGCCAGTTTTAGCTTGGGTATGAGAGTGTTGGATGAATGATTGTGTAAATAGCACAGGAGGGCAGGCAGCAGGAGGAGGTTGGAGACCAGAGATTAGAGATCAGAGTCCCCACTGGTAGCTGCGAGGTTGGAGTGTGGGGGAGATTGACAGTTAGGGCAATTGTTTTGGTATGGACTGATTGAGTGATGTGGTCTAGATCATCTGGCTCTGAAATCTTAGATCAGGAGGAGATATCGTGGTCTGGGCTTCAAGGGTTGGGAAGGTTGAAGCCAGAACTGACTGACCATTGGGCACAGTTTAATGGATGGCAAGGGATGAAGAATAAAAGGTGTATGAGACTTGGTAAGATCCCAGTTTGGCTGTCCACTGAAAGACTGGTGGTCCCGAGCTATCCAGCAATGGTTCCTTCCAGGCCATCTGGGTCTAATTCCTGTCAGGATACTACAAAAGAATTGCTGAATGGTGAAAAGTGTAATTAATGCATGTTGGACCCCTAGGCATGACACAAGCTTTGAAATGTCGTCAGATTTCCAGAACAATGAGAAATGATTTTGAAATAGTCATTATTTCATTTTGTGGTAAACTCACTTTCTATTGGGGGATATAGAAATAAACAGTGCAATGCAACCTAATTTCCAGGCAAATATATTGCAGCCATATTCATGTGGAATATTTTTCATCTATATTATTTAATATTCTTTAAAAGGATTTACTTTCCTTACGTGCAGACCCTTATCTGATCACATTAGTATAATCCAGAATAAGTAGATGTATATCCTGGTTATGATAGCTGACTGATAGTGCAGCAGAGTAATAACTATAAAATTCATCCGTGGATTTACATCACTTTAGCAGCAAGCATGAAAAGAGGAAGACTTGTAATTATATACCATGCTTCACAAGAGCAGGACATCCCAAGGCATGTTAGAGACTGATGTAATATTTTTAAAAATGCAATAACTAAATTGCACTTTTTAAAGCTTTTTGGAATGCATTTTGCTAATCTTATTGAAATTTTAATGATATTAAAAAACTTTTAATAATGCATAATGTATATGTGGATCCTAAAACAGTTCATTAACTGATAATTCACTGGAATTGAAACATTCATAACAGACTAACGGAACAAAGAAATCAGATTTCAATGCATCCCAAAGTAGTTTACAGTCAATTATGCATTTTTACTGTTATATTGTGAAGTGCAACAACCAATTTATACACAGCAATATAATAATGATGAGATAATCATGTTGATTGTGGGATAAATATTGACTGAAGTTAGCTGCCCTGCTCAAAATATTGCTACGGTGTTTTTATATTCCTGCCAATGAATGGCATTACAGATGGGTTGACTGACACTCCCTCAGTTCTGCACAAGGGCATCAACCTACGTTTTTCTCCTTAAGTCTCTGGAGTGGAACCAGAACCTAGGATCTTCCAACTTAAAAAGGTATGACAAACTATATAATCTCCGACACTCTGAAAGGAGAGGAAGAAGAGTTGAAAAAATATAAAATATAAAAGAAATCAACTTTTATCATACAAATATTCATAGAAACTTGAGCAGTGACAAGACTAAATGGCAGTGGTTAACTAATTGAAACAAGTTTCTTGGGTGTGTCATTCTGTTGATTAAAGTGAATCATGACGAAAGAGGTCAAGGAAGTTGATTAATCACCAGAGTCTGTACTATATCATGGTAGTGTATAACACCAAACATAATGACAAATGTTGACATGCCTGTGTGACAATCAGTGGGAAACTGGCTCCACACAAGGCCTGGAAGCAATATAATATCTCTGCCTTCTGGTGCCAGGATACCTGTGGTCAATATCTGTTAACTGAACAGCAAAACTTTGAGATGCATCATTAATTAGACTGCTGCATGATGTAGAACAGTGGCTGCTCTCTCTTTAGCCAGGATACAGGGCATGCTCAGAATTATACAGAGTATTAAAGAGCAAATGCATACAATACTCTTAAAACATAACATAAGCACAACAACACCCTCCCCATGTTAATTAGAAGAACCATTCAAATTCTTCTAGCCTTTATATCACTTCATTAAAGAGTTTCTCAGTTAGGAACAAATTTTCTGCTCTGACAGTGGATAGCATTCAGTGATTTCTGGATGTGAGGACATTGGTTGGTGCATCAACTCAGCTTGCTCAATTTCTTCTTCAACATTGAGATTACCCATTTCAGATTCACCAACAGTGGATGGTGTTTTCAGCACCTTGAAGAATATATTTTTTGTGACACTTTGTGAAGCATTTTAATCTATAGTATGAAATCTTTTATGGTGGTAAGTTTAAATGTTTATGTGATGGATTATTTGGTTGCCCATGCAGTTATCACATCTCATATCAACTGTAGTGGCATAGATCTGAATTTCACATTCTTCTTTAAGCTTATACTATCCTTGCTGGCTTTGCCACACTAGTGTAGATACAGAGCACTTATATCACAGGGTATCACTGAAAGATGCATCCAGTGGTACTCCTGTCATTGAATATGATATTGTTCTGTTGTTCTGGAAATACCTAGAAAGTTCTTGCTTCCATTATTTTCCTTTGACATGAGCAGTAAATAGGATGCATAAATCTCTCCATTTCATGTTAGCACTTGACTATCATGGTGTAATCTTGCAATATGAGCAAGCTAGGTAGTTTGAACAGAAGATTGTTAGCTCTTTTCACTTTGTGGTACACCAAACAGTGCAAAGGCACAATGAAACTTTGAATTGATAGCTCTTAGAGAGAAAAAAAAGTGGTAACAGGCCCTTCGGCCCATCAAGTCTGCACCAATCTTCAACCACCCATTTACGCTAACACTTCACTAATCCCATTATTTATTTTCCACACATTCTTTTCGGGTCTACCACTCATCTACATAATAGAGGTAATTTACAGTGACCAACTAAACTACCGACCTTCACGGCTTTTGGCTGTGGGAGGAAACCAGAGCACTCAGAGGAAACCCACATGGTCAGTGGGAGGGTGTGCAAAATCCACACAGACAGCACCCAAGTCTCTGACAATGTGAAGCAGCAGCTCTATTAGCTGTGCCACTGTGCTGTTGGATGTAGAATTAACAATTTGTCTAACAGAGCATTACTGTAGTTGTCAAAGTCACAAGCAAATAATCACCAGTGTGTGGATCTGCAAAATCAAAAGTAGCGTTAACCCATTGGTCCTGTCATTTGTATCCGTTCTTCTAAATTTGTCAGTGTATTTGCTGGACATGCTGGGCATTTGCTGATACTGTGTTCAACCAGACAATCTATTCCTGGGAACATTGCCTTCTTCTCCCTTAAATATTGTTCAATTTTTATTGTCCTTGCTGACCATTGTGAGCAACGTTTATAGCATGTTCTGTAAACGATTGCAGGATGACAATGCAATTACCTCATAGAGCAAGATAGAACCATAGAACCATAGAACAATACAGCACAATACAGGCCCTTCGGCCCACCACGTTGTGCCGCCCTTCAAACCACACCTAAGACTATCTAACCCCTTCCTCCCACATATCCCTCTATCTTAAGTTCCTCCATATGCTTACCTAACAATCTCTTGAACTTGACCAACGCATCAGCCTCCACCACCACCCCAGACAACGCATTCCATGCACCAGCCACTCTCTGGGTGAAAAACCTTCCTCTGACATCTCCCTTGAACTTCCCACCCATTACTTTAAAGCCATGTCCTCTTGTATTGAGCATTGGTGCCCTGGGAAAGAGGCGCTGGCTGTCCACTCTATCAATCCTCTTAATATCTTGTATACCTCTATCATGTCTCCCCTCATCCTTCTTCTCTCCAATGAGTAAAGCCCTAGCTCCTTTAGTCTCTCCTCATTATCCATACTCTCTAATCCAGGCAGCATCCTGGTAAATCTCCACCACACCCTTTCCAACGCCTCCGCATCATTCCTATAATGAGGCGACCAGAACTAGACACAATACTCTAAGTGTGGCCTAACCAGAGTTTTGTAAAGCTACATCATTACTTCGCGGCTCTTAAACTCGATCCCACGACTTATGAAAGTTAACATCCCACAAGCTTTCTTAACTACCCTATCTACCTGTGAGGCGACTTTTAGTGATCTGTGGATATGGACCTCCAGATCCCTCTGCTCCTCTACACTGCCCAGAATCCTGCCATTTACCTTGTACTCCGCCTTGGAGTTCATCCTTCCAAAGTATACTACCTCACACTTCTCCGGATTGAACTCCATCTGCCACTTGCCAGCCCTGCTTTGCATCCTATCAATATCCCTCTGTAAGCTTCGACAGCCCTCCACACCATCCACAACACCACCGATCTTTGTGTCATCTGCAAACTTGCTAACCCACCCTTCCACCCCCTCATCTAAGTCATTAATAAATATCACAAAAAGTAGAGGTCCCAGAACCGATCCCTGTGGGACACCACTAGTCACAGCCCTCCAATCTGAATGCACTCCCTGCACCACAACCCTCTGCTTTCTATAGGCAAGCCAATTCTGAATCCACACGGCCAAGCCTCCCTGGATCCCTTGGCCTCTGACCTTCTGAAGAAGCCTACCATGCGGAACCTTATCAAACGCCTTACTAAAATCCATGTAGATCACATCCACTGCACTACCCTCATCAATCTTCCTGGTCACCTCCTCAAAGAACCCTATCAGGCTTGTGAGGCAAGATCTTTCCTTCACAAAGCCATGCTGGCTGTCCCTAATCAGTCCATGATTCTCTAAATGCTCATAGATCCTATCTCTTAGAATCCTTTCTAACAGCATACCCACCACAGACGTAAAGCACACTGGTCTGTAATTCCCTGGACTATCCCTACTACCTTTTTTGAATAAGGGGACAACATTCGCCACCCTCCGATCCTCCGGTACCATCCCTGTGGACAACGAGGACTCAAAGATCCTAACCAATGGTTCAGCAATCTCCTCCCTCTCCTCACGAAGCAGCCTGGGGAATATTCCATCAGGGCCCGGGGACTTAATATTTTCTAACAACTCCAACACATCCTCTCTCTTAATATCTACATACTCTAGAACATTACCCTTACCAACACTGTCCTCAGCATCATCAAGACTCCTTTCCTTGGTGAATACTGAAGAGAAGTATTCATTGAGAACATCACCCACTTCCACAGCTTCCGGGCACATCCTCCCACCTTTGTCTTTAATCAGACCTATCTTTGCTCTAGCCATCCTTCTGCTCTTCACGTACGAGAAAAAAGCCTTGGGATTCTCCTTAACCCTACTCGCCAAAGCCTTTTCATGTCCCTTTCTCGGTCTCCTCAGCCCTTTCAAGTTCCTTCCTTGCTACTCTATATTCCTCATGAGCCCTGTCTGATCCTTGCTGCCTACACCTTATGTATGCTGCCTTCTTCTTCCTAACTAGTTGTTCCACCTCTCTCATCACCCATGGTTCCTTCACCCTGCCATTCCTCCTCTGCTTCACCGGGACAAATTTATCCCTAACATCCTGCTAAAGATCCCTGAACATCGACCACATCTCCATAGTACATTTCCCTTCAAAAATGTCATCCCAATTTACACTCCCAAGTTCTCGTCTTATAGCCTCATAATTCACCTTTCCCCAATTAAATACCTTACCGTCCTCTTTGCTCCTATCCCTGTCCATGACAGTTCTAAAGGTTATGGAGCAATGGTCCCTGTCCCCCAAATGCTCACCCACCTATAGATCTGTCACCTGACCCAGTTCATTACCTAAAACTAGATGTAATATGACATTCCCTCTGGTCGGCCTGTCCACATACTGTGTCAGGAATCCGTCCTGGACACACTTAACAAACTCTGCCCTGGCTAAACCTTTGGCACTAAGTAAGTGCCAATCAATATTTGGAAAGTTGAATTCTCCCATTATAATAACCCTGTTATTTTCACATCTTTCCAAAAACTGCCTCCCAATCTGCTCCTTAGTATCCCTACTGCTACCGGGGGGCCTATAGAATACTCCCAGGAGGGTAACTGCTCCTTTCTTGTTCCTAACTTCCATCCATACTGACTCTAGAGACGATCCTTCTACATTATCTACCCTTTCTGCAGCTGTAACAGTGCCCCTGACCAGTATCGCCACCCCTCCTCCTCTTCTCCCCCCCTCCCTATCCCTTTTAAAACACTGAAAACCAGGAATATTCAATATCCATTCCTGCCCTGATGTCAGCCATGTCTCTGTAATATCCACAATATCATAGTCCCATGTACTTATCCAAGCTCTCAGTTCATCTCCCTTATTCCTGATGCTTCTTGCATTTAAGTAAATGCACTTTAGCCCATCCACCTTACTACTTTTATAGCCTGTACTCTGCTTCTCCTTCCTCAAAGCATCTCTACCTGTCGGATCTGACTTTTCCCCATCCCCTTCTTCCTCTGACCTACTCCTCCGGTTCCCTTCCCCCTCGCAAACTAGTTTAAACCCTCCTGAACCACCCCAGCAAACCTGGCTGCAAGGATATTGGCCTCCCCTCAGGTTCGGGTGTAACCCGTCCTCTCTGTTACAGGTCCCACCTTCCCCAGAAGAGATCCCAATGATTCAAAAATCTAAAACCCTCCCTCCTGCACCAACTTCTCAGCCACACATTTATTTGCCATCTCCTCCTATTCCAGGTACAATTTTGAGTTTATCATGAACTTTAATGCTTGCAGGGTATATCCACCTTCCCTCAAGAGCATACTTCCTATAGCATTTGGTTGCCATCACACACAAGGATAGGAGAACACCTTGCTTTCTTGCAAGTTCAATTTCTCTCATTGTTTTGGGCAGTACAAATGGGATCAATTGTTGGCAAAGTATGAGGGGAAAGGTTATCTTCAGGATTTAACTTTTTTGGCTGATATGTGACTTAGTAAACATATTCTTTGAACTTCAGTGTCCAGCACTCAATGTCAATGGACAGCTTCCTGCTTGAAGGGATAAAAATTCTATCTGGCAGCTTACACTCAGTAACAAATTCAAAGGTGTTACCATACAGGTACAGCCATCAATATATAATGCCCCGAAGTGGAAATAGTGCTCTTATACAGGAATTAGTGATGTTTATGCTATCATGACAATTACCATTTGACTGGCTTTGTTTTACTGTGTGAGAGTAGCATGAAGACTAATTGGGCTTGCTTCTACAATTAGCTGAGTCACTTTCTCCAGCTGACAGTCAGCATTGTGCAGCCAGCAGTCAAACACTTTTTAATCAAGTGAACTGCAGACTTGTGAGTTTCAGTCCATTTCTATTTCATTGGTGTTTTGGATAGCAGGCACAGAGGAGCTGACTACAGAGCTAAAATGGGAAATAATTTCTGCAGTAGGTGATTTTGCACATTGGTAGAGTCTGCAGCATGAGTGATGTCTTGGGCTTTCTTTGGATCTGGTGAGACACTAAGGCTAGGAAAACATAATCAAAACTGTCGAGGCCATACTCATGAAGCAAGTATTTGTCTTCATTCAGGATAAGGCTACAATCTCCAAGCCATCGCAAACATGCTTCAAATCACATTTGAAGATCATTTTCTGCATGGCCATATATTGGAAAATCATCACTGATGTTCAGTCTGCCTTCAAGTCCTTGGGGAACAGATTCTGTTAGCCACTGGAAAACTTCAGTTGCTGATTTCACTCTGTAGTTAAGCCCGTTGTATCAGTAAAATCCAACCTATGTTAAGATGTTTTTTAATTAGTGAGCTTCTTCCCCAAGCTCAGTCTGATGTTACTAAGCATTTAAATTGAACTTTGCAAACATGCATGGAGCCAGTGACTTTTGAGGTAATTTTATCACTCATTGGTATATGACATTTATCTTTGATTGCTCGAATGACTGCATACACATTTACACAGATGTGAATATGGTTTTGACTTTACAGTTTTTTGATAACATAATGGCTGAAACTCTCTTCCAACTCTTTCAAAGATATAAGAGCTAGCAGATATTTAAGTCCTTTGTTCTTTCATTTGCATAAATGAAAAAGGATCCTACAACAGTGTGAATGGTTGTATGCCAAGGTCAACACTTAACTTGCACTTGATAATTTTCAGCCTTACAAAGTGACAGGTAAATCTGATATGGATGTCAATGAATGCAGGAACTGCATGTATGATCTCCACAAACATGAAGAGCTCATCCCTTCCTCACTGAATCAGAGTAGGACTGCAGGGAATATTATTGAAGGTTGGTTTACTTAGCAGATTGGCAGATGCATCTGTATCAACCAATGCATTGGTTCATGAGATGTAAGTATTTATTTGGACCTGTGGCTGATGAATAGTGTGAATAACACATATGTACTTAGTAACATCAGGATTGTTGTTCACCTCTGCATTGTCTTCAACACTTGCTAAATGGTCTGATGAGTTCTGATGCACTGTGTTTGCTGAGCAACAAATTCTGATGGTGGAGATTCGGACAAGATCCGTACCATTTCTCCTGAAGAGGATTCTGCTTTGTTAGGATAGCTGCCAGTCTCTATGGTGTTGATGATTGTTCTGTGCTGATGATTTTGATTGAAATGTTCTGTCCCAATGTTTATTTTCACATCCTTTTCACAATAATCTCATTTAGTCTTTCCACATTATATGTTCTATGCTCTGAAAATGACAATAATCTTGCTAATTCAAGCAACTCAGACAATTTGATATTTTTCCAGGTGCTTTCTGTCAAAGTTGCAATGATCCTTCAATGAATTGAATTTTCAACTCTTGTTCAAGATTAGAAAAATCACATCTTGCAAAAAATTATCTCAGACAAGTGTAATGCAGATCCTTGTTTCCCTGTTGCTAGGTCATATTCTAAATGCAATAAACAAAATGCTGGAGGAACTCATTTGGACCACAGGAAGGCTCTCGATCCAAAACACCAACTGTCCATTTCACTTCATAGATGCTGCCTGACCTGCTGAGTTCTTCCAGAATTTTGTTTTTTGTTCCAGATTCCAGCATCTGCAGTCTCTTATGTCCTCGTATTCCAAATGTCTATTCAAATCTACAATGCCACTTTTCCTAGTAGAACAGAAATGAGGGTGGCTCAGTGATACATGAATGGCAAGAGGTTGGGCATGACCATCATATTTTTTGCATTAACTTACTGCTGTGCTGCTGCAAAAACGTACTGGACGTTCCCATTTGCTCAAGCATATATTTGTGTTTGTAGGCTTGTGCAGATTCCAATCAATTAGATGAGGTGTCAGAATTCTTGGTCTCCGTGGTGGCTGCAGGATTAATGTACATATTAATGTAGTTACACCCTCCAAAGATCAAAATAGCAAACATACATTCTGGATGGTCCACACACACATAAAAAAAATGTTTGAAATGAGAGACACAGCACATAAAATTTGTCCATCCTCATTGCCAGTATAAACTGTTGCCAGTGAGTAATTAATTAGACAAACTCATTGCTGTGTAATTATAGCTGCTTTCTCTATTACGGGGCATGCTTAGAACTATGCTTGGTATCATAGAGGAAATATACACTCTCTTCTTAAAATGGAAAGGTACTAAGAAAACATGGTTACTATAATAACATTACATCCATTGTGGGAAAAGTGCTGGTGGAGGTTATCAATATCACCTGTGGTAATTTATGACCATGCAGGTTGGTAATGTTACACTTGTTTCATATGTGAAACCCTATGATGTTCTGCAAGTTTCACTTTGACTGTGACCTTTGCTGTAGGGTGTGTCGAAATGAGCAACAAAAGACTTGGCCGTTTTCACCTGGTCTCTCCCCTTCTTGATGTGTGCCCATCTGGCAACCAAGATGTTGTAACATTGTGTAACAACACTGTTGATGCACAATGACACAGACACTGATTGATGATACTGTTGACATCTTTCCTAAGATAAAATGCATTCGACTGTTCCTGGTCCTAGTTTGTGCAGGTAGTGTTTGTAGAACCGAGTCTGATTCTCAACGCTGAGGTAGCACATTGCAGTTTTTTCTTGGGACTGCCTAGGAGTGCCAAACAGTTCTTATTCCTTCTTGCAGAAGCAAAGCACATTTGTCGCCATAAAATGGAGAATTGGTAATTGGTCTATTATTGTCACATGTACTGAGATACAGTGAGAAACTTTGTTTTGCATGCCATCCATTCAGATCATTCCAAACATAAGTACATCAAGGTAGTACAAAGGGGAGAGCAATAACAGAATGCAGAATATAGTGTTACAGTTACAGAGAACGTGCAGTGAAAGTAGACAGATAAGGTTCAAGGGCCACAACAAGGTAGACTGAGAGATCAACACTTCATCTTTACCACAGAGTCCATCCAAGAGTCTTATTATAGTGGGATAGAAGCTGCTGTGGAGGCTGGTAGTGCATGTTTTCAAGCTTCTGTATCTTCTGTCCAATGGGGGCAGGGGGGAGGGCATGAGGGGGGTGGGGGGGAAGCGGAGCGGGTGGAAAGAAGAGAATGACTGGGGCGGGAGGGGTCTTTGATTATTTTGGCTGTTTTCCCAAGGCAGTGGGAAGTGCAGACAGAGTCAATGGAGGGGAGGCTGGTTTCTGTGATGGCCTGAGCTGCGTTCACGACTCTCTGAAATTTCTTGCCATCTTGGGCAGAGCATTTGCTATACCAAGCTGCCATACCAAGCCGTGATGCATCCAGATAGGATGCTTTTTATGGTGCATCTGTAAAGATTGGTGAGGGTCATTAGGGACATGCCAAATTTCTTTAGCCTTCTGAGGAAGTAGAGGCACTAGCGTCATGGCCATAGCATCTACATGGTTGGACCAGATCAAGCTATTGGTAATATTTACACCAAGGACCTTGAAGCTCTCGACCATCTCCACCTCATCAGGCATGGTAGTGTAGCAGTTAGCATAACGCTTTACAGCACCAGTGACCCAGGTTTAATTCTGGCCACAGTCTGTAAGGAGTTTGTACGTTCTCCCCGTGTCTGCATGGGTTTCCTCTGGGTGCTCCGGTTTCCTCCCACATTCCAAAGACGTATGGGTTAGGAAGTTGTGGGCATGCTATGTTGTTGCCGGAAGTGTGGCAACACTTGCGGGCTACCCCCAGAACACTCTATGTAAAGATGCGTTTCACTGTGTGTTTCGATGTACACGTGACTAATAAAGATATCTTATCTTGTCTTATCTTATCTTTGCATCTTCACCTCAGCATCATTCAGAGCAGAATTTGTACATTCTTTGCTTTACCACTTAGTAAAACCTGCCTTCATATTTATTCCTACATCTTTTGGGTGTTGAACCATCAAGTCTTCAGAAACTCCATAACCAGATTTTTCACTCTTTCCCACCTGTAGATGTCAGTGGCTGCAATTCTGTGAACTGTACAATTGTTCATCAAGGACCAGTTTTATATTCAGCTTTCTCCTTCTGGGTTATGGGAATGCAATATGGACTGTCAGTTCAACATAAAGAATTTATTACTGAAGGTAGGCTGCTTTGAAAGCAGTGCAATATTATCATTATATATATTTTTTTCTTTGTGATGTTACACCATAACCAGATAAAGAAGATTAAGCTCATTTTAGTGAAGACTACCTTACCGCTGCTCCTGTAGTCAATCCTGTGATCCCTGAAGGTATCTTATCTGATATGTGCTTTAATTTTCATGTATCTTGAGCTGACTGCAAGATAACATGTGGAGGAAAGAAGTGTTACAGTGATAGTAAACATCAGCTGCCGTGGGTAAAAGAAACAAATGTCAATCCTCAAATTCAGATATTTTCCACATTGTAGCGTTAACACAAATGTGCCATTCCTTTCAAGGAAAAGAAGTAAGAAATTTGTATTGTTTTTTAATTTCTTTTGAAATTTTATTTGATGCATTTATTTCAAAGTGAATTATGCCAAAGTTTCTAAAAACTTGACAGCTGTTTTTTTAAAAATGAGGATGTGTATATTTCCTGGGTCTCTTCATTTCTTAATGGCCTCCAAACCTCTTATCCACACAACACAGCTAGTTCAAAGCTCTGCTGTCCAAATGGTTTCCCACACTAAGCCTCACTCACATAGCACTGCGTTCCCCAGAAGTCTCTATTTCCTTGCCATCCTCCTAAACGTAGAGGTTTTTTTCATAAATCCTGCCATGGTCTCAACCCACACTTTTCTAAACAAACTCCTCCAGTTCAATAAATAATGTCTTTGTCTTCTAAATGTCTCACTGAGACTATGGTGTAATCTTCCCGTTTCTCAAATTTCTTCACAACATGGAAGGAGGCCACTTGGCCCATCAAGTCTATGCCGGCTCTTCGAGGAATCCCATCAATCCTACTCACCAATTATTTTTCCTATTATGTATCCTCTCACATTTGCCCATTAACACCCCACAATTTTCCTCCCACTTGCTTATACAAGGGGCAATTTACAATGGCCTACTAACCGACCAACCAGCACATCTTTGGGGTGTGGAGTAGACCAGAGCACCTGGGGAAATCCATGTGGTTACCAGGAGACTGCGCAAACTCCACACACACAGCATTGGAGGTCAGAATGGAACCCAGGTCACTGGAGCTGTGAGACAACCACACCAGCTGCAGGAGCATTATGTCATTCTTGTTACAACAATCATTTCCTTATCTTCACTGTGTGCACAGATTGTTCAGATAACCATTAGATGCCGGATGGTACAGGGATGTTAAGCTATGGTGGATCCATTAAAGCAGAGAAATGTAATAAACTGCAAAGAGTTGTCAGAGACCAGTTCCATGGAAAGGTGATCAGTTGCTAAAAGAGACCTCAGAATCCCTGTGGGCCCCTCTGTAGAGGTGCACAATCCTGTCAGTAAATCTACTTTGAATGGCTCTGAACCAGCGGGAGGAAGTACTGCTTTCCCTGTTGAAAATTGTCAACATGGCCCTTTTGCAAGGAATAGATTGGTAATTCTTCACATTTGCATCAGAGCTGTGGACAGTTGTGACTTAGTGCTGACTCATGGAATTTACCAGATCTTCAATGATCTGAACCATTCTGGATGGTGGCCAAAGACTATGTGTCTTTGGCTACCATCTTTGTGTGGACAATTCCCAAGTGCTGTGCATGGACATCCTCCAGTAAGTGTACTTGTCATATATTTGGAATTACCACTCTGTTGCTCCTTCCACCTTCCTAAAAGATTCTGATCTCTTCACTCCCATCTCTGATTTATGCCACCCACAAGATATATTCATATACTTGTCTCAACAGAACATCTGTACACATGGCCCCAGCTGTCACTGGAAACCATCAACAAAACCTTGCAGTTGAATAATGGACTGTTCTAAATTAGTTGTTCCCTCCTCACGAGCCAGGCAGGACTATATATTTGGTGCCGCATTTCTGCTCCGATATGCAGAATGCAACAACGTGGTCCAAGTGTTCCAGTTGAGCTGCTCCATCACTGGAATGGCTGACTTTGGTCCAAAAAATTCCACCTGTAATTTAGAATCTGTGACCAGTGTAAAATGCCTACCAGCCAGGGACTTCTGAGATCGAGTAACCCCAAAAATTAGAGCTATAACATTATTTTTGATCTGTGCAGTATTCCTGACTGAAGGTAAGTTTGCAGTAAGGTTCCCAGTCGGTAGCTCATGGCTTGTTTCCATTGCCTGGGTGACCACAGCACCCATGCACACAATAATCATGGCTTCCGTAAGGCATACCAGACAAGGAAAGGTTCCCTGCTTAGTAACTTACATGCCCTTCAGTTCTCTTCTTTGTTGAGCCAGGCTCCCCTTTGTGTCTAGGACTCTGAGAATGAAATCAATACAATGGCCAAACTTCATTGGTACTGATTTCATCACTCATATTGATCACTGGTTTCAAAACCCATTTAAAATGACCAAGTATTTTTCTTTGCAATCTCCACTAAGCCTACAATCCTCCGAGATCCCTCCGTTTCTCCAATTGCAAGATTTTGGGCACCCCTAATTTCATCACTTACCAACAGCCATTGTGCTACAATCTGACATCCCCAAACTCCAAAATTATTTCCCTACATTGGACTAGCTATCACCATGGACTGAAATAAAGGAGTCTGGTTCAGCCTCACACCAGCAGCTTGGAAGAAGAATGGAATGGCTAGATAGGGAATTGAATGTACTGTGGATAAAATGACACTGGTTTAGGTCTTAATCTGTCATTGAGTTACCTCAAATATACCTAAAACATGCAGTGTACATAAGGGTGTGTACCTATAAGAGTTGATGAGTGACTCTTGATTACACTAGACGCTGGCGTTAGTTGAGGGTTACTACCTTCAATAAAGGATATTCTTCTGATAAGCAAATAACAGATGTGTAGCAATGTAAGTAGCAATATAAAGAAGCTTTGCAGACACTGCATTACCGTCAAGTTCGGGATGTTGCTTCTTTCCACTTCACTCTTCTTTTATATGCTGCTTAAAAGATATCTTCAGCCATGCTTTGGTTGCCTGTCACAATAATTCATGCAGTTTTGTGTCAGACTGGTAAATAACGCTCCTTTAAAGGGTTTTGTTTTGCTTTACATTATTATAGATGTCAAAAAATTGCAAGTTGTTGCTTGGTTGATATTATAGGAATGTTGCTGAAATTTAATGTTGATTTTGTATTTACTGACTATGTTTTAGTGACTATTGATTTATATGTAATTAAAGTGGTTATATCTATAAATGTATTTAGGTCCTCTGGGTTTGGCCTTTATAAAGAAAATTTTAATAAGATTCTTTACCCAAGTGACAGATCACTTTAACTATTCCATCCAGTATTTGATTAGGTAGGACTTCTATGAAGCATAAGGCTTCAAACCTCCTAGGTAATTTCGTAGTTTAAAATATATAAGATTTAATTTTGAAAATGTAGCTTTACAAATTAAATGAGATCAAATGCTAATTGCACTAAACTTGGTGATAATCATGGTAAATTGCTGAAAAGCTAATTGAAATTCTGGCCATGTTTTCATGTCATGTCTGAGATAATTGTTGCCTTGGCTAAAGGCTACAGTTTATTTATAGCGTTGGCTGGATGGTACACCTTCTGCAGTGAGAAAGGGGCAACTTTTATTAATGCAACTTTATGTTGGCCAAAGCTGGCAACACAACACTGAGAGAAAGGGGTTGGTGGTTTCTGGCCTAGTAAGCCATTACCTCTGATTGGAATCAGGCTTTCTTTGTACTTGAGTGGACTTGAAAAAAAAATGTTTTAAGCATCCGAAGTATTTTGTTTAAAAATGTTCATCTCTCTTTAACCATATGGCATGATTAGGAAAGATTTGTGGTATGTAGAGGATCATAGAGGGGTCTGGATGTTAATGTGGAGGAGGAGGTTATACTCATCATCATCTATCATTAAGATCTTGGGAGTTGCTGTTAATCAAAACTAAACCATCCAGAAAAATACCCTGACAATCAGGTCACGTCAGAAGTGGTGTATTCTACATCAAGTAACTTGCCTCCTAACTTCCCAAAGAATGTGCCAATTTACAAGACACAATATCAACATGAAATACTCTCCACATGCCTGGATAAGAAGAACTGCAAAACAGTTTTAAGTATCTCAGCATTATACATGACAAAGCTGTCCATTTGATTAGTATGTCACTCATGAGCTTAAACATCCACTTCCACCTGCACTATGTACTATCTCCATAAGTTATTCTGCAGCAGAATCTCCCAGCTCTACAGCCTCTTCCACCTTGCGATACAAGGTTATCAAATGTAGATGAGGGCATTAATTCAACATTCTTCTCTGAGTCGCAGATCATGCTGACTGGGACATTTATCACCATATCTTCATTGTGGTTGACTCGAAGTCCTGGAACTCTCTCACTCACAGCATTATGGGAATCCTTTCCCTCATAGACTATTTAAATTCAAGCAGAAGTGAGCAGTAAATTCTGCCTCAGCCAGCATGCCACATCCCAGACACAAATCAAAAAGAAAGACATTCACTTTGAGCGGGCAAGCTAATTTAATTAACAGTTATAAGGGCACATTAATTTTGTACAAGATGGAGATATGCAGCATAAGTGATATGAGAAGTAGAAAGAGCATTTGACTCAGCCCCCAAACACTGACATATTACGTTATGTTAATGCAGAAAAACCATCCATTTGAATTAGTTGCTTATAAATCTCCACATGTCAGAACAGAACGTTACATTTCTTTGTGGAGCTCTTACAGCAAGTGTTTGGAATTTTCATTTGAAAAAATCAAAGTGATGAATGATAGTTAGTGAAGTGTTAAGTCGAGTGCTGTAGATGTGTGAATGTCTATTTTGCATTTTGAAGGAGCACAATCAAGGGGACACAAATTTCATAATGGCCAACATTTGTTTCTGTGATGGGTCCTTGGCTTATTGCTTTGATTCACTTAACCTTTGGATTGTGACAAGTGATTTGAATTACTGCCCTGATGCAAACAATTCTAAAGTGAACAGCTTCCAGTGCATTGAGTTAAGGATAAAATGCAAATAGCTTTCAAGTCAATAAGAGTGGGTCCAGCAGATCTCCAATTTCTTCTGCCACAATCAGTATTGTTCTTTTTTTCTACAAGCCTCTCAAAAACTAATAGTGAATCAATTTAACACCACACACGGCATGGCACGGTAGCGTAGCAGTTAGTGTGAAGCTATTACAGCGCCAGCGATCGGGGTTCGATTCCCGTCGCTGTCTGTAAGGAGTTTGCACGTTCTCCCCGTGTCTGCGTGTGTTTCCTCCGGGTGCTCCGGTTTCCTCCCACATTCCAAAGACGTACGGGTAGGTTAACACAGGGGTTTGAAATGGGCGGTGCGGACTCGTTGGGCCAGAAGGGCCTGTTACCACGCTGTAAATAAAAGTTAAAAAAAACACATTAACTGAAAGCCAGGGAAGAAATTTTTTACTCATTTTGTTTGAATTTGATTTACTTGTTTGCATGGGAATATCTCCTACTAAAAATTTCTTAAGTAAATATTTACAGTAAAAAAATAATTACACATATTTATGGCATCTGTTTTTAGCAACTCTTCACAAATTTGGTTGGTTATTTTTGCAAAAAATCTCTCCAGGGTCTTGAATCATTTTTCACTGAGTGGGTTAAGTAATCAACCTACACTCAGGCCTTAGCTTTTATTGCACTCCAGTAAGCTGCTAACATCAATACTTGGATACCTCGTGTGTGAAACCACTGAAGGCCGTACCTCTGGGTAAGAGTATCTATCAGGAAAGACTAAATCACTGGAGCTTCTAATGAGCATGAAATCAAATTAAATGCTGGAAAAGCAACGTGCAAAAGACGTCAATTTACATTCAGTGCTGTGGAATTGCAAATGGCATCTTAGCAGCCAATTATTAACTCAGGTGTTTGGTTTAACCAAAGAAGTCCTGCAGTATTCCCTAAAAAAAAAGGACATGTTTCAATAGATGGTGAACTGAGGCAGCAAGAAAGACTGAATTGACTTCAGAGTGGAAAGTTGCAACTTCTAATTTACCAATTCTCCAGCTACAAAGAACTGTCATGAGGTTGTGAAATTATTGCCAGTAAAGGTTTATGCTGCATTTATCTCCTTTGTCATTTTTGGTGAGGTTGCTAAACTGCTTCATCCAAATAGAAAACACTGAGGAGGAATGTGTTGTTCAGCCTTAGCATCACCTACTAAATCTATTGCTACATCTGTACAGAAAGCATTTTCTCAGGTCCTACAAAAGCCATCTCACCAACCAGTGGTTATTCTTCAACAGCTTAACAACTTAGTTAGAATCAAACCTAAATTCAGAGAAAATAATTATGAAAGATGTGATATCTGTACTAAATTGCTCAGTGTCCATCACAAAACAATGTAGATAATTGTAATTATAACTATGCACAATATTTCAATGATTCTTAATATTGATTAATTTTCTGCATATGATTATCATTACTCACAATTCCTGTGCTGGCTGTCACATTGCATCTAACGTTTCCACAATGTGTGCAAGAAGGCTGTTAGGTTGTTAAGGAAACAGCTGATAAGGTTTAGGAACTGGCTCTGAGGAACCTTTCCAGTGCTATGCTGGGGATGTGATGACTGGCTTCCAACAAACCAGCTACCTTCTATTGCCTACCATATGCCTCTAGGCACTGAAAAGTTCACCCACCAATTCCCATTGTCTCCAGTTTATTAATTAAACTCTGTCAAATGCTTCCCTGAAGCCAATGGAAGTCACTCTCACATCACCTCTGGAGTTCAGCTCCATTGGCCATGTTTGGACTGGGGTTGGAACCAGTTTTCCTAACGAGCCATTAAATAAGCATCAGTGAACAGATTGATGTTGAGTAATTGATGGTGATAACAACCTCGATGGAAATTTTCATCTCTTTATGAATGATTGAGAGGAAACCATAAGAGATCTGAAGTTTGTGTTGCATTTGTAGACAGCACATGGTTGGGCTGTTAATCCTCATGGTGGGTAGTCCCTGTTTTTGGATTGGACTCAAACAGTTTGCCTAGAGGGATGGTTAGTTCCAGAGCCTAGGTCTTCAACACTACTGTTGGGATGTTGTCTGGTGCTCTGAACTCTCACTGCCTCTTATGCTCTCAGCCCTCACTGCTGCTGCTGCTCTCAGTCCTCACTGCCTCTGGTGCTCTCAGCTCTCACTGCTTCTCATGCTCTCAGCCATTCATTATCATTACATGGAATGAATCAAATCGGCTAAAATCTCGCTCTTGTGAGGTTGGGCACCTCAGGAGGAAGCCAAGATGAATCATCCCCTTGGCTTTTCTCGCTAAAAATGTGAGTAAATGTTTTAGCTTTGCCTTTTGTAAGAACGTGCTAGGCTATGCCATCAATGAAGATGGGTACATTTCTGAAGCTCGTTCGTCTTGTTATATTTTTTAATTGTCCACCAGGATTCACGACTGACTTTGGCAGGAATGCAGGGATTTCATGTGATTCATTAGTGCTAGGATTGCTTAGCTTCGTCTATTGTTTCTGCAGCTTACCCTGCATGTGGTCCCAGGCTGACAGCTCTGCTTTTATTGTTTCTGGTATGCTCTTTTATAATTTTCATCAAACTAAGATGGGTCCTTTGGCTTCCTGGTGCTATTAGAGTGAGGTTACAGGATGGTGGTGGGATACAATTCTGCTTCTGGTGAAATCCCAAAGCACTTTTAAATTCCCAATTTTGAGTTGCTGGATCTACTCTGAGCCTATCTATTTAGTGGTAGTGCCACAAAATGCATGAAGGATGTCCTCAGTGTAAGCTTGGCTACACAAGTACTGCACAGTGACTCCTTCTACCAGAACTGTTAATGGGTTCATCGATGACACGTTGATTGATGACAAGGTCAAGTTGTATTTTTCCCTTGAATCAGTTCTCTTATCACTGGAATCAGATCAGTCCTAGTAACTGCACCCTTCATATCTTGGTCACTTTTCTAAAATAGCACTCTTGGTAATGGACATCAATACCGTCCACTCAAAATACATTCTATACAATTGATATCATAACCCATAGAACATAGAGCACAAGAACAGACCTCTTGGCCCATGATGTTGTGTGGAACTAATGAAGCTAATGATGCCTAATTACACTAATCCTCTCTGCCTGAAAATGGTCCATATTCCACCTTTCTCAGCACATTCATGTGCCTCTCTAGGAGCCTCTTAAATGCCTCTATTGTATCCGCCTCCACCACCACCTGCAGCACATTCCATAAGACCATAAGACAAAGGAGCAGAAGTCGGCCATTTGGCCCATCGAATCTGTTCCGTCATTCTATCATGAGCTGATCCATTCTCCCATTTAGACCCACTCCCCCACCTTCTCACCATAACCTTTGATGCCCTGGCTACTCAGATACCTATCAATCTCTGCCTTAAATACACCCAATGACTTTGCCTCCACAGCCGCCTGTAGCAACAAATTTCACAGATTCACCACTCTCTGGCTAAAGAAATTTCTCCGCATCTCTGTTCTGAATGGGCGCCCTTCAATCCTGAAATCGTGCCCTCTTGTTCTAGACTCCCCTACCATGGAAAACAACTTTGCCACATCTACTCTGTCCAGGCCTTTTAACATTCAAAATATTTCTCTGAGGTCCCCCTTCATTCTTCTGAACTCCAGGGAGTGCAGCCCAAGAACCGTCAAATGTTCCTCATATGTTAACCCTCTCATTCCTGGAATCATTCTAGTGAATCTTCTCTGAACCCTCTCCAACGTCAGCACATGGTTTCTTAAATAAGGAGCCCAAAACTACACACAGTACTCCAAGTAAGGACTTACCAATGCCTTATAGAGCCTCAACATCACATCCCTGCTCTTATATTCTATTCCTCTAGAAATGAATGTCAACATTGCATTCGCCTTCTTCACCACCAACTCAACCTGGAGGTTAACTTTTAGGGTATCCTGTACGAGGACTCCCAAGTCCCTTTGCATCTCTGAATTTTGAATTTTCTCCCCATTTAAATAATAGTCTGCCCGTTTATTTCTTCTACCAAAGTGCATGACCATACACTTTCCAACATTGTATTTCATTTGCCACTTCTTTGCCCATTCTCTGAGTCTATCCAAGTCTCTCTGCAGACTCTCCATTTCCTCAACACTACCCGCCCCTCCACCTATCTTTGTATCATCAGCAAACTTAGCCACAAAGCCATTTATTCTAAAATCCAAATCGTTGATATACAACATGATAAGAAGTGGCCCCAACACGGACCACTGCGGAAAACCACTGGTAACCGGCAGCCAACCAGAATGGGATCCCTTTATTCTCACTCTCTGTTTCCTGCCAATCAGCCAATGCTCTATCCATGCTTGTAACTTTCCTGTAATTCCATGGGCTCTTGTTTAGCAGCCTCATGTGCGTCACCTTGTCAAAGGCCTTCTGAAAATCCAAATACACAACATCCACTACATCTCCTTTGTCTAGCCTCCTTGTAATTTCCTCAAAAAATTGCAATAGGTTTGTCAGGCAGGATTTTCATTTAAGGAAACCATGCTGAGTTCAGCCTATCATGTGATGTGCCTCCAGGTACTCCAATAACCTCATCCTTGACAATCGACTCCAACAACTTCCCAACCACCGATGTCTCTCATAATTTTATAAACTTCTATCAGGTTTCCCTTCAGCCTCCACCAGTCCAGAGCAAACAACACTAGTTTGCCTAACTTCTCCCTATGACACATGCCCTCTAACGCAGGCAACATCTTAGTAAACCTCTTCTGCACCCTCTCCAAAGCCTCTACATCCTTCCTATAATGGGCGACCAGAATTTAATGCAATACAGATACGACCTAACCAGAATGTTATAAAGCTGCAACATACCTTCCTGACTCTTGAACTCAATGCCTCGACTAATAAAGGCAATGGTACCATACGCCTTCCTTACTGCTCTCTCAACTTGTGCTCAGGGAGCTATGGATTTGGACCCCAAGATCCCTCTGTACATCAACACTGTTAAGGGTCTTGCCACTAAATGTGTACTGTCCTTTTACATTTGATCTCCCAAAGTGCAACACCTCACACTTGCCCCTCAGTGCTTCTTCCCTGTGTTGTTCAACATGGAGAAGAATTGATTCATTACCTGAAGGAGGACAGTAGGTGGCAATCGTGGAGGTTTTCTTGCTCGTGCTTAATCAGATACCATAATCTGATGATAAGGCAGTTTTTTTTTAAGTTGAAACAAATGTTTGAACAAGAAGTTATAGCTAGTGGTAGAGAACTTTAAATACTAAACAAACAGGGTTTTGATATTTCTTTTCTAGGATGGGATCTCCAATGTTGTAAAACTCCCTTGGGGCTGCAATTGAACATTAGTCTAGATTAGATGTTTGAGTCATAGAGTGAAGTGTCTAGCAGATGTCCTGCTAATTTAGATGCCAGATTAATGGAGCCCAGCTAAATGGTCGGGCTTCAGGAGCTGTAAATTAAGTAACTCATTCAGATCGATCTAATGACCACGGTTCTAACAGATTCCATTTTGTTTAATTTGTACAAGATGATGCACTCTTCACAGGGGGAAACACTGCCATCAAATTAAGAATTTTTCATGGTCAACTCACTTTCAGAATCATTCACACTGTTACGCAGCAAACCGGTCTCACATCATTCCCACGCCAGTAATCTCTGCATTACTCTGCATTCGTAATGTGTTCAGTTTCTAAGATAATGTTCTTAATCTTCAAGGATATCACTCAACATCTTCGATTTAAGGACAATGCTTGTGAACTACCTTGAAAGACACAGCTCAGATGATGAGGGACCTTTAATTAATGCCAATCATTCGCATTACAAATGTCATCCGAACCCACTCAGCCAATTTAAGTGAAAAATAATTGGTTCTTCTGTAAGAATACTGCTACCTTTACTGCCTCCTGTCCACTTGGGTGAAATGCTGAAAAAGAACTGTGTTGGAGGCTGAATATGCAACCAGTTGCAGAGAGGACTTATAAAAAGAAATTTATCCGTCAAAAAAGGCAGCTTGTTGGTCTTTAAATGGGGTCAATATTATTAATTAGTAAAATTGAAGCCTAATAGTAACCTTTGGTTGCATAGGCAATTCACTCTTTTTTGTTTCACTAATTAGAAATTTATCTTTCTCAGTGTTATTCAAAAATATTCTTAAAATTAAAACCTATTCTTCTTCCAGAACAATTTAAATTTTGCCTTAAGCTCACAATGCAGACACAAAATTACAGTCCATGTTCACTCCTGAAATAAATCCCTATCATGAAATCATAAATGTTTGAACTACAGACGAGAATCAAATGAGTAAGCCAAAAAATAATTATACATTATGCTCAGTGACCCTTCTCTGTACACGGATGAAAAAAACCATTTTGACAAAAGTGATTCATAACTGACCCTGCCGTGAATTCAGCTGTGTGTAATGGGTGTTTTAATCCATCCCTGTTTGATAGCTGCAGCTGCATTTCTGCATCGTCTTCAGAAATAATACAAAGGTTTGGCTTCTTCCTTTTCTTCAGGGTGCACTATAAATAGAGACATGACGTTCTGGCTCTGTGGCTTGTGCTCATTGAGCCCTCAGATGTTCAGCAACTTGCGTTTCTAAGAAAGCAATTTTACCATGCCCGGAAATAGATTAGCATCTTAAGAAATTGAACAAATAGGGGGTGGAAAGAAAGCTACTGAATTTTTCAGCAGCATTGTAAAACCTAGATTTTACATGTAATACAGTCAAAATAAGTTATTCTAAGAGGGTGTAATTTCACTTCCATTTTCCAAGATGAGGTAAATATTTGAAGTAGAACTGTCCTTGTGATAATTTGTTTGCAAAAACCTTCAGGGGGGAGAAACAGCCAGATCATCATTCTGACCAGCTTGCAAGTACCGGGATGGCGTATTTCAACTTTACTTACATCTGGATTGTACAATGTAGTAATTAAATTGCACTTGTTCAGTCGTTGACCAGCAGAACACAAGGGAAACATTCAGATCTTGAAGGCAGTGCAGTGAAGAGGAACAAAGCTGCTTCCCAGCATCAGGCAACTGCATTAGAAAGCAGGTTAGAGAAGCTGAATGTCTTCAGTCTTGAAAGGTAATTAAGGCAGTTCCTATAAAAGTAGATGATGTTATGTTGAAATGGAAAACCCAGGTCATTGCTTTCTAATGAAAAGATGAACTATGTGTTAGAAAAGATTATAGATCCAGTCTGGTAAATGGTTAATATAGATTAATTTTTCTATCCAAACACAGTCAGACATTTCTGAAGAGTTGACTAGATGAAAACCACATTCATTGTTGTCAGATCAACGTGGATTTCCCATATTGGCTGACAAGTTTTGATGGACCAGCATGCTTGCTGATCAATGTTTATTTTTTTCTGTTTCCAAACTTGGTAGAATTTTTCATCAAAACCCTTTCAAGGGAAAAAATGTTTCTATTTTATGGTTTAGTGGAGCAATATCTGGGGGGGGGCAATATTACAGAACTGAAACTAACCCTATTATTCCCCCTGTTATTACCAGCGTAATGAGAGAAGATCTGATATATATAATGAGAAACATAAAGAAAGGAGTAATTGAGCTTGGTTGATAACATGGATCCATTTACTTTCCTCTAACCTTATTCATTGTACCTACTGCCAAGTAGAAAATTCCCTGCCTTCACCAAGTTATATCTTCTCTTGCTTCAAGTCAAGATGAGTTTATTGTCATGTACTCAAGTATGGTAAGGTACAGCACAATGGAAAGCTTGTGGTAGCATCACAGGCATGTAGATTCCGACAACTCACAGAACATAAATTATACATAAAATTGTACCATACAGTGGGAAAAAAAAGACTGTGCAAAAACAAGACCTTCGTGCAAATAAAAACAAAGACAAAATCGAAGACAACTCCATGGTAGTGCAAGAGGTAGGTTTAGGGTTGTGCAGGTCTGTTCAAGAACCTGATGGTTTTAGGAAGGTAGCTGTTCCTGAAGTCTCCGACAGTAGCGTCAAGAAGAGGGCATGGCCCAGATGGTGGGGGTCCTTGATGATAGATGCCACCTCCTCCTTACCCATCACCCATCTGTTATCTCCCAACTCATACCCTCTCCCCTTCCACCAGCCTCCATCTGCCCATTATTCCCCTTCTCACCTCATTCCACCTATCACCTGCCAGCCCCTGCCTCATATCTCCCTCTTACCCTTTTAAACTGAATATCTCCCCTCTATACTCTCAGTCCTGATGCATGGTCTCAACCCGAAACAGCGAACATTCCTCTGCCTCCTCAGAACCTGCTCGACCAACAGTTTGGAGTTCCTCCAACAGTTTGATTTTGATGTAGCAGATACATGCCCAGCTTGCCCAACCTTTCCTTATGAGACAAATTGCCCATTCCAGGTAATAGACAATGAATCAATATTCTTCCTTAAAGGAGACCTTTACTGTACAGAGTACCCAAGAAGTGGTCTCACTGATGCCCTAGATAAGTAAAGCATAACCTCTCCACTATTGTATTCAATTTCCCTTGCAGTAGACAATAACATTCTAATAACTTTACTAATTAAATGCTGAACCTGCACAGTTTGTGTTTGGCAAATGATATAATAGGGCACCTGGATCCCTCAGAGCTCTGCAATCCATCACTATCATGATAATTTGCTACTTCTTCATTTTTCCTGCCAAAGTGGACAATTACACCTTTTCCCACATTTCATTCCACTTACCCAGTTACTTAACCTTTCTGTGTCTCTTTGTAAATCAAAAAGAAATAGAAATACAAACAGAAAATGTTGGAAACAGTGTGCAGATCTGACAACATCTGTGGTAAAAGAAACAGAGTTAAGATGGTTCAGGTCAAGGACTTTTCATCAGTTCTGGGAAAATGAGAAAACAAACAAGTTCGTTTTAAGTTGCAGACAGAATGTGAGAGAGATTGATGATCTCTGATCGGTTGAGGTTGTGGTCATAAAGCCACCTGGTTCATAGATTAATGAGGATGGTCAGAGGCAAAGAAAAACAAAAAAAAAGGAAATATGTAATGCAATCAGTAACCAAAAGGAGAATGCCAGAAATACCCAGTATATCACACAATGGAAAGAGAAAAATTAAGTTAATACTGCAGATGGACAACCTTACCATTCAGATACAAATGGTAATGTGCATTAACTGAAAGTGTTGAATTCAGTTTTGAGATCTAAAAGTTGCAATACCGACAGACAAAGGATGAGACTCTGTTCCTTAAGTTTGTGCTAGGCTTTGCTGGAACAGTGCAGGAGGCCACAGACAGATCGGACAGAGAGGGAGTGTAATGGAGCATTAACATGACAGGAAATTAAGGGTCACCCTCTCTCGTCTGAACAAAAGTTCTCTGAAAAGTGTCACCGAATGTGCAATTGATTTCCCCAGTGTAGAAAAGACAATGTACTGAATGTAAGGCACTAGATTGGAAGAAGTACAAGTAAATTAATGTTTCACCTGGAAAGAAGTTTGGGTCCCAGGATGGTGGAAAAGGCTGAGGTAATAGAGTAGGTGTTGGATCTCCTGCAGTTGCATGGGAAGGTGTCACAAGATGGAGACAACACAGAAGGTATAGTCTCTTTAGAATGCTGAGAAGTGAGAGAAGAGGAAGTTGTGTCTGGGGGTGGAATCTTTTTGAAGGTGGCAGAAACTGTGTAGGCTGATCCAGTGAATGTGAAGGATAATGGGTGTAAGGTGAAGACCAAGGGGAATCTCATCCTTGCTGTAGCTGGAAGGAATGGGGATGAGAGCAGGAATGTAAGGGATAGATGAGAAGCAGTCAACTGGGAAGACATGGTGAAGGGAAAAAAAGAAGACATTTCAGAGGCTCCTGTACAGAAAGTCTCTTCACCAGCACAGATACAACAGAAACAGAGTGGAAAGGAGTTCTTGCAGGAAGCAGGATGAGACAGTTGAGATAGCTGCAGAGTCTGTGGTCTTGGAATGGATCTTGGTGACTATTCTATCCTCTGATATGGAGAGGGGAAAATCCAGTAAAGGAGGGGAAGAGTCAGAGACAGACCATGTAAAAATGAGCCAGAAAAGGTAATGACAGTTCCATGTTTTGTGTGAATGCAGGAAGCAGCACCAATACTGTTGTCAATGTAGAGCGGAAGAAATTTTTTGAGGGAAGGGGCTGAAGTGGAACTAAAAGAAGGACTGTTCCATGTATCCCACAAAGAGACAGGCATAGCTTGGGCCCATACAAGTCGCCATAACTATATTCTTTGGTAGCCTCCTTATGTCCTTTTCATAATGTACTTTCCCACCTATCTTTGTGTCACCAGCAAATTTAGCAATGTTCTAAGTCTTTTACATAAATTGTAAAAAGTTGAGGCCCTAGTACCCATTCTTTCGGTACATCTTTCCAACCAGACAGAAAGCCCTTTATGCCAGCCATTCTTCTATCCATGCCAATATGTTGCCTCTTACACCCATGAGTGTTTATTTTCTGCAATAACCTTTGATGTCACACCTTATCAAATGGTGGTTTGGGGAGATGTTGGGGAACATTGATTTTGGTTCCAAGTGGGGTTCCAGGATTTATACAAATTCAGCACTTACCTTCAGGCCTCCCAGGTCTGTTCTGTGGAAGTAAGATCATGTTGCCCCAGGAGAGCCTAATGAGAGATGACCCCCTCGGCAGGGAAGTCCATGGGAAATCAAATAATCCCATGTGCCCTGACGCAGGATCTACACTGGGACTGTTCAGAAGACTCCAGACAAGAAATGCTGCAGTATGTATCTCTGTCTCACTAATGAACTAAGGAAACGTTTAAAAAAAAACACATTCAGATCATTAAGCCGTTTTATTTCATTGACAGCAAGTCCATATGGGGCAGAACTTAGGAATGTATGAAATTCAATAAGTGCAATGTCAAAACTTGTCTTCATGTAATGATGTGAGATAATGAATCTGCAGTGCTTTCCAATACCAATGGGCCACTTGCTTGAATTAAACAAATTTACTTCCTTTCATTCTCCAGCATTTAACTTTTCTTGTAATTTTTGCTGGACCTGATTGATCAAACTTCAGCCTAGTAGATTTTGCTGTAATATTCTGATTGTTTCCAGCACTTGGTTTTACTATGGTGAATTATTATTTGTTTCGGTCCTGCTTTGCTCTTTTGTCCTGACACTATGTAACATTGTCCCACCGATATCCTGTCAATCATGGGCAGCCCTCATTGTATGCACAGAATTAAATCCAGTAGCCATGTTCGGATTGGTAAGGATATTTTTGTCAGAAGAAATTTTTGAAATTCCACAAGATTATTCATCAGATGTTTCACTCTTGCAGAGCTTAGAACTTTATTCAAAGACCGGTGCATCTCAGAGGCAATCCTTAAAACTTTCATGTACTTAAACCCAACCGCATATCTGGTATTTCCAAATCTTTTCCTATCCTCTTTACTTAAAGAAAAAGCTGTGAATTGTTTGACAAACCATTTTCTATTCCTTCATTAGGACTTTATTTTGCTAATCATCTGTATTGTGGGTGTAATACCATTTTAGATCCTTATTGCTACACTGTTCCGGTGAGGGATGAAAATTGTATTTTAACTGTCACAGAAGGTGCACAAACAAACAAAAATTGCAGAACAAGACTCAAGGAATATGTATTTAGAAATTTCTAAACATGTACCACTCTCTGAAGCTGGGATAGGTTCCAAAAGATTACCTCATTTACTTTCTGCAGAGTAAAATATTAGTTGAAGATACTTTTGGAAATATTTTCAAACAATATTGTTATACAGCTGCAAGTAAATAAAGTCAAGGACCAAAATAAATAGAACAATCCTAACTCATCAAAATCTTCATGGACGAGGTTAATATTAGGAGAAAGGCCAACATATACAGGGCCTAGGGAGTTATCTGGGTTGCAAATGAAAGGACAGTGGGAGGGGACTGACCAGGAGACAAATGTCAGAAGAAATATTGCTGAGTCCCAGTGCCATGAGAAATCTATTGATCTTATGTGGTCAAAGTCAATGAGCATATTCTACCTTCTTCCACCATTCCTCCACTCACCACGTTCCCATCAGTCACCTAACTGTGCGCTACCACTCCTGCAGAACATGAAGAGCTCCAACATGCACTCATGGGCTCCATCATACCAATACTCACACTTATGTCATGCCTTACACATGCTTAAGGTTAATGATCCAAATCCCTCAACATGCAGGCTCACTTTCACAAAGTGGCAGAATGGTTACGTTGCTGGACTAGTGACTGAAGGCCCAGACTAGCCTATCTGGGAGCTTGAATTCAAATCCCATTTCTATCAATTGGAGACTGTAATTATATAAATTGAATAGTTTCAAATGAAAAAGCCAAAATCAGTAATGATGGCCATGAAACAGTTGGGTTGCTGTAAAACCCATTTGGTTCAGTGATGAATTTTGAAATCTGCTATCCTTACCTAGTGTGGCCTTAGCATGACTCTGGGTTCACAGGCCTTGATCGAAGATGGCAGAGAACAGCCACTCAGTTCAAGGTAATTCGCCACTGACAATAAATGCTCCGGTCAGAAATGCCCACTTCCCATGAATATCACAGTGCTAAACGCTGAGCAGCTCCAACATGTGATTCAACAAACATGTAAGAACTGGGATAGACAGAGGTCAGAGATTTTCCCATGTGTGACAGAGAAATCTTGGTGAGTTGTTATCATCCAATGGCAAATGTTTGTTGTGGTTGACGAGATCTGCAGTGGGTATTGCTTTCGGTTGAATTAATCGAAACTTATTCAGTGTCTTTGAGCTGCAATCTGAGAGCAAAGTACATGTTATTTCACAGCCTTGATGTGCCTTTTAGTTAGTAGAACGTTTTTGCAAAATCAGGAGATGATTTTCTTACTGCATAGTGTCAGAGTTTTTAAGTAGCGAGACGACATCAGTTATCAGTGAATTGTGATCTCTGACATGTTGCAAGTCTGGGTTGGATGATGATAAATCTATTGAGTGAAATGGAAAGGTTAAACTTTGCCTTATTGGATATGGTTACTGAAAGACACTTATGAGGTATGATGATAATTTACTGCTTATCAATGTAGCTTCAGTTATCGGCAGTGTCTCCCTGCATGTGGGTATCTGAGTGCAGACTGAATCTATTTCACAAACTGCATTGTCTTCTTTCAACTTCTCCTCCTCTTGTTCCTGTGCAGCAAACAAGGGCTATGCCCATTTCATGGTAGGATTGCAGGTGACTAGTTTAGGAGTTACCATAACACAGCAATTATGCTATTTACCTAATAATCTAGAAACTGTGACTGATAGTCTGGACACATGAGTTTGAACCTTACTGTGGCAGCTGGAAATTTTAAATTCAGTTAATTAAATGAACCTGGCAAAAAAAAGTTGACCATGGAATGTTCGGATTGTTGTTAAAAAAAACATCTGTTTCATTCACACTCTTTATGGAAGGAAATTTGTCCGGTCTGACCAGTATGTGATCCTTGTCCCAAAGATGATGGTTGACACTTAACTGCCCTCTGCAGTGGGATAGCAAATCATTTAAGGATCTTCTGAACAGAACAAGTGGGGATTTTCTTCCTGCTATCAGACCTAACTTCCTTTGCATTGCCCATAATATGTTTTAGTTGTCCAGACCAGCTCTTTGAGAGAGCTTTTGAGTTGGTTCCACTCCTCAGTTCTCTCCCCAGTCCAGCAAATTTGCCCCGTTCTTTGATCTATCCAATTCCTTCATGAAAGTTATTGTTGAATTTGCTTCCATTGTCTTCCAGGTTACAACAGTTCACTCTCATGGAATCATTGAGAGATACAGTGGGGAAACAGGCCCTTCAGCCCACCAAGTCTGTACCAACCATCAAGCACCCATTATGTTAATATCTGCCTAGGTCTCACCTCTAATCATATGCCAATCACATTAAATCCATGCCCTTTGTTTACTGATACCTCTGTCAGTGGAAATAGCTTCTCCTCATTTACTCTCCCAAAAATGTTCATAGATTTAAACACCACTATCAAGTTGCCTTTTAACCTGTCCTAAAGTAGCAGGACTGGCAGCAAATGAGGATTGCTTGGGGATACTTCAGCCATGTATGTGTAGCACACACTAGCCAAACAATTTAATGTTGCAATCAATGTAAAGTGTTCTATAATACACTCATCATGTTTCAAGAATGCAGCCCTCCACCACTTTCTAAGACAAAAAAAAGGATGGCTGAAGAATGCAAGAATTATCAGGAATGCCTTCAGCTTGTCAATAACTTTATATGACAAAATCACATTGTGAATTGCCTTCTGCTGAAGGTGGCATATGAATACAAATTATTTTGTCAATTTACAATCTCCTAATTTTCTCACTGATAATGTGCTAAGTGGTCAGTTCACACACATAAAATGTGTAACTAACAGCAGTCTAATTCTAACCTTTCACCAAACTGCATTGCTGGAAATATCACTAAATTGTTAAAATGAGTGTGTGGTTGAGTGCTCCAGAACACCTTGAATGTAGAATCAAATGAAAGGAAGCACTTAAGATGGGCTCACTCTTCCATCAGTAGAAAGCAAGACTTATCCAAGACTGTGTTGCTATGACACAGATCCAGATATAACAACTTAGAAATGTTCAGCAATTATTCCCTTTGGAAAGTATGTTTTTCCAAGTGGGCAGTGACTGAGTAATTGCCCGATAGAAAACTTTGACTTTATTAGCAACAACAATAACTTGGGCACTAACTCAGCTGAGAAACTCAGAAGAGTGGGCGCCATTCAGAACCGAATGTATTTAACAGTGGTCGGGATGACCACAATTTGTGTCCACTTTGCAGCTGAAGCTGAATGGATTGAGAGGAAAGTCCTACAGCACCAGGGATTGTGAGTTGGCAGCAGTGAATTGATCAAAGTGTCAGAGCTGTCATGGGGACAGAGCAGGGCAGTGGGAGGCAAAGATGGCTGGAGATATTGGAATGAGTGGTCAGGATCAGCATGAGTCAGAGACTTCAGGAATGTGGATGGGGAGTCAGTGGGAAAGGGCTCATCAAAAAGGAGGAAGAGCTGAAGATATTAGGTGGTTATATTCAGAGACATCAGAAGAGGGGTGACATGACATAAACCCAGATTCTTCCGTCATAAACCTTGGGGACATCCTGTCCCAATGATACGACAGATTCAACAGGGGTGGCAGCAGTGTTGTATATAATCAAAAGAAAGTGACCCTGGGCAGTTCTTACCAATGACTTCAGAGACCATGAAATCTCACAATGTCAGGTCAAACATGGACAAGGGAACCTCCTGCTGAGTACCATGCACTCTCCTCTGATAGCAGATGAATGAGTGTTGACCAGCACGTGGAAGAAGCAATAAGGTAGCAAGAACGCAATGTAATCAGATTGAGCATCTTCAATATCCATCTGCTTGGGCTCAATGACATTTTTCCTGAATAGCTGGTGGAATCCTTAGCTATCGTATTGAGCCAGCAACGGGTATTGAGAATCAAGATGAGGAAAGATTCTACTTGACTTTATTCTCAAAATTCAAACCTGTTACAAATGCACCCGTCTTTGACTCTTGGTGAGTGTGACACCACACAATCCTCGGGGAACTCCTCATTAAGAACATCATCTTACAATATAACAAGCACTTTATTGTTTATTTTTCTGTTCATTTTCTTCAAACTTTTAACTTGAATAAGCTACCTTAAAACTTAAATTCTGTAATTACTTGTCACGCTTCTTAAAGCATCATCATTCAATTTTCACTCAGATGGTAAGATATTGCATCTCCATTTCTTGTACTTGGACGTAGTCACCACTGTCTGTGAGGAACTGGTGTGATGTGTTGGTGGTGTGATGCCTGTTGTCGAAGTTACACTCAACATCATTGTTGATGCTGCAGACATTGTTGGTGTTGCTACTGATGTTCTCTGTTTTACATTTCTAGTGTAAACCAAAGAATGATTGCATTCTGTCTTATCTGGTGGCCTTTCTCAGTCTTGATGAAGTCCATGTAAGGGGTCAATGTTGTCAATAATTTTAGCTGGGTTTCTTTCATAACTTGACCTTGCATATGCGCTTTTGCCATCTCCATGATGTAGGTAATGATCTGAAATGCTTGTCGTAATGTTGACTTCCTTTTACTGTGCATCAATTAGTTTTGTCTTACTTCTTTAAGTCATGTGGAGGATTCTAAAGTTTGTTAAAATTTACTTCATGGGATTGTAACTTCAGATATTTGCCATCTTTCATTAGTTCTCTGACATGAGGAATAAAAACATTCATGTTTTGGATTAATCCGAGAAAGCTTCTCAGCTCTTTCTTTTCCCATGCTGCTTTAATCTGAATGATAGCTGACTTTCTCTGTGCTTAGTTTAACTCCTTATGGTGTGTAAAACATCCTAAGGAACGTTTCCCTTCATGATCCATTTGTTAGCATTTAGCCTACATTCGGGCTTTCTGTCGCTTTCTATAGCCTCAAAGAGGTAACGATCATGGACTTTGTCATCCACTTCTTAGACCTGGAAGTCATCTACTATGTCCATTGTCCCTTGCATCCTCTGAGTCTCACTTACTTTCAGCTGGAATATATCCTAGCTTACTCCAAGTCCAAAAGATAAATGTTTGAACATGTTTTCTTCAAATTATGTATTAAATGCAACCTATAGTGAAGATTCCTTATCAAATTTTGCATTCCAATGACTGTTGCTGAAAGCTATTGTCTCTCCCAGTGCTGCTCTGATTTGTTCCAAAATTGGAGCAAAGTTGAAGTGACTCATGTCTTTTGGGTGTCACCATATCCTTAGCCATTGATTAGGCTCCTCTTTCACGACATTGGAGTTCACTTGGCAAATTTAGTGACTTTCACTATTATCCACCTTTTCTCCATCTCTTGGATTATCTTTCCAAGTTTTACCCTTAACTCAGTTGAAACTTTACAGGAGGCCTAGTTGAATGGTTTCATTGTGGGTCATTGGTAACGTAAAATCCTTAAAATGATCAACTATTTCATCGAAACATTCTGTGTAGATTTGGAATAGATTAGTTTTGCTTCTTGGAGGGTACTTTTCAGTTGGCACATGGCTTCCAGTTCTCAGTGTTGGCTTTTTCATCTTGTGATCAAGCATTTCTTTGACCCAGGATGTCAAGAACTTCCACTTCTGTGACATGGAATGTGCAATTAACTTCTTTCCATCTACAGGTCCCTCTTATTTGTGTCATTTCAAATCTTGGAATTTTGCTTCTCCCAGGTGGCTTCAATATGATTTTGGTTTGTTTCAAGATTTTTTTTGGATATCTGTCTTCTTTCAGACTTTTAGGGAAAATCTTTAGTGTAACCTAACCAGTATGATGCCTCTGTGCTCCTGTATCCATTTTTAACATGCAGTTACTATAGTGAATTTGCGTCTCACCCTGTTTCTGATCTGTGTGATAGTCTTGGTACCTCATTGGTTGGAACTGTCATCACATCCATCTTTTACATAACTCAGAAAATACAGTCATCATAGTTTAGTATCGATTTTTTAATGCAATGTGGAATTTTACATTTAAAGCAAAATGCTGCAGATTCTGGAAATCTGAAATGAAAGCAGAAATGAAATACTCAGGAGGTCAAGTAGCATTCGCAGGGAGAGAAAATCAGACTTAACCTTTCAGGTTGATAACATTGCCTTTTTATAAATTCTTACCATATTTTGTCTTCTCCCACCAATGTGAGGTTAAGGCACATTTCCCTCCATTATTCTCCATCTGTTACTTCCTTGCCTATTCACATAATCTGCCAATACTCCTTTGCAGAATTTTTGCTTCCTCCTCACAGTTTACACTCCTCCCAACTTTGAATTATCAGCAGACTTAAACACATTATGCCCAGTCCATTCTTCTGTTATTAATATAGATTGTAGGTTTCCCCCACATTCTAAAGATGTACGGTTAGGAAGTTGTGGGCATGCTATGTTGGTGCCAGAAGTGTGGTGACACCTGCAGGCTGCCCCCAGAACATTCTACACTAAGATACATTTCACTGTGTGTTTCGGCGTACATGTGACTAATAAAGATATCTTATAAAAATAGCTGACAACATTGCAATTATCCCCGTGACAACCTGATAGCAGCAGCATGTGAAACTGAGAATAACCCATTTATTGTTACCCTGTTTTCTGTCTTTTAACCAATTGAATCAATGAATCATAAGAAATTTGTGTAACAGAAGGAGGACATTTGACCCATCATATCTGTGCAGCACAAAAAAGAACTATCTAGACTAATCCAGAACTTCAGTTAAGGGAAGAGATTGGATGGGCTGGTCTTGTTTCACGAGAGCATCAGAGGCTGAGGGGTGACCTGATAGACATATATAAAATTAAAAGAGGCATAGATGGGGTAGATAGCCAGAATCTTTTTCCCACGGTAGCAGTATCAAAAACAAGAGGGCATAGGTTTAAGGTGAGAGGAAGGAGTCTTAAGGGGAACCTGAGAGGACAATTTCTTTTACACATGGAGAGTGTTTGATACCTAGAGCTCTGTGCCAGAGGTGATGGAGTCAGATATAATTTCTATGTTTAAGAGATATTTAGACAGGCACTTGAATGGACACAGACCTAATGCAGGAAAATGGGATTACTGTAGATGGGGCAAAAAGGTCGGCATGACGTGGCCTGAAGGGCCTATTTCTGTGCTGTACAGATCCATGACTTTATGACTTTATAATCCCATCTTCCAGCACTAGGTCTATAACTCTGATGGTTATGGCTCTTCAAGTACATAGCCAAGCACTGCTGAAATGTGATGTTTCTCTCTCTAACATCCTTTCAGGCATTGAGTTCCAGACCCCTACCATGTTCTGGGTGAGATCTGCAGACTTCTTTACAATTCCCTTTTCATTCAGGTCCATTTGTATCACATTTAACCTAATGAGCCCTTATTTTGGGGCTTAAATTGTATTGATATCCTTCTTTGGTTCAGGTGAAGGATGTTTTCTGTCTAGTTTTCATTAACATATGACAATTTTTTTTGTTTTTCAAATTGAAATCGGTTATAAAAACTTTATTATATTAGTAAGACATTTATTATAATAATTATAATAAATTTCTTTTAAAAACTTTTCAAATTGAAGTTGGTTATAATAAAAATTACAGACCAGCTCAGGATTTACCTTTATTATTCCTTCAACAAAATCACCTGTTTGTTTGTGTAATTGCAGACACCCTTTATTTTTCCTCCCACTTGCACCCATTCTTTTCCTTCTCCAGCCGCCTTCCCCATCATTACATTGTGCACCAGAACATCCCACAAACAAATGGGAATCAGCAATAATTCATACAAGAAGATTGAAAACCACATGCAACATTCTTTAAAGCAGAATGAATTAAAATATAAATCCTGCATGGTTGACTTTTATCACCAGCGCAAAATTTTATTAGTGAAAAATAATAAGAACAACAATTTTGCAAGTAGACCTTGGGTGGAGGGATGGGCTGAGATCAAGTGAAAACCAAAATTTCACATGCTATTTATTTTGTATGGCAACTTTTCATATGATACTTTGTTGAATGTCTTTTGAAAATGTGGATATATTACACAATGGCTGGTTCCCCATCTACCCAGCTTTCATAAAACCATATTTACTCTGCCTTAGTAAAGCACAATTTTCTAAGTGTCTTATTAACTGTTCCTTAATGCATTCTAATAAACTTGCATTAAGCTAATTGACCTTCATTTCCCAATTTTTATCTCCCTCGCCTTCTGGAACAGCGGTATTGGATTTGCTGCTTTCCAACCCCTGCCACTGGTCCAGAACCAAATGATCACGACTTTCCATTCAACCACTGGCCCTCTTTCACTCCTGGTCTGTACACACCATCCTTTGGGGTTTAGTAGCATCAAAATTTTGAGCTTTGGCTTTGCTGATGTTTGCAATGACGGACTCACGATTAGAACAAAAGTGTGCACCACATAATGATTCTAGAATACATCTCGAACTGTGGACATCAATTTTAGGGTGCTCATCAATTTCTAAGTCAATGTTACCGTGATTTCTGCAATGCTATTTGGCCTACAATTGTCCAATGTCAAGAGAGTTGCATTAATCACAGCCTTCAAGAACTGTCTCAAGCTGTAATCTGTATCAGACGATAATATTTGCTTTCGTAGTATCTTTCTTAATATAAATTTGTAGCAGCTCTTAGAATATGTGTTTACATTTCTTGTTGGATTACTCTCATTCTGTTTGTTCTCTCTTTATTTTTTTTGTGATATTCTTTGCTGGTTTCGGAAACTCTCCTGATATTCAAGTATATGACTTTTTGGCCATATTTTCAGAACTCTTCTTTAATGTAATAGTAACATTAACCTTCTTGGTTATCTATGAATAGATATGTGTCTCAGGGAGTGTGTATTCTTCAGTGGAAAGTAGATTCATTGAGCATATTGAAATATGTCTTTATATATTTGCCATCACTTCTCAACCATCCAACCTTTTCACATGGTTTTCCAATCTTCATTGGGAAACTCTACCCACAGAATAATGTAATTCACTTTGTTAAAGACGTGTTTTATATGTAAGTACATAATTCTCAAACTCTCTAAAACTTTGATCAAATAATGATCCTATAGTATTAGCTTATTAATTGTTTCCCTACATAGTCTGAATCTAATAACTAATTTACTGGTTAGTTCTCTGATAGATTTCCTTTGAAATCTGTATTAGATGTGACCTATGAACTGATTGTCCGACTACTTTTACTGATTTGCCAGTCTAAATGAAGATTAAAAGCACACATTATTATTGTCTTTGTACGAACTCCTCTTATTTCTATGTTAATACCCTGTAAAAGCTCCATTACCGAATTAAAGGACATATGAGCTACACCTGAACCTTGTTACTGTTTATCTCTTTCCACACTGCTTTTACTTCCTGATCTTCTGATCTGAGATTCCCTCACAATTTCCCTTATGTCATCCTTTGTTACAAGTGTCACATTCTCTCTTAATGTTCTATTTTGTACATTCTAGTAAAATACCCTGGAGTATTTAATTCCCAACTTGGTTACCATGGAATCACTTTGCTGTAGTAATATTAGAACAAACCTATTAATCTCAATTTGTACCATTAATTCACCTGTCTTGTTAAGAATGCATCATGGATTCAAATAAAGTGCTTTTAGTTTTAACATTTTTACCATTTTTCTCTGATTTGACCTATTCCTTGATATATTATCAATGTTCCTCAATGTTCCTTCCTTCCATATTCAACTTTTCATTATCCAATTACCACACCATGGTCCCGCTGTTTCTCTTTAAACATATACTTTCCATTAAATGTATCTTCCCACATCTAAACCCTCCAATGCCATCTTTAGTTGAAAGCTCTATATAATTATTTGATGCATTACTACCTACTTCGCAGGCTAGCTTGAATGGAGCCACTTCCAATGGAAGAGTTTCTCCTTTCCCCAGTACTCAGACCAGTGCCCCCTGTATCAAAATCCCTGTCTCAGACTCCACTCTTTGAGGCACCCATTCAACTCCCTGAGCTCTTTGTGTCTCCGATAATTTCCATTAATCTAGAGATCAATACCCATGAGATCCTAGGGTTTGGCTTCAATTTTGTTCAGACTCGTTTCTTTGGATTGATAGCCCAAGATTTTGTGAGAGCCCAGTAACCCAGCCCATAGCACTACTCTGCCACCTACATCTTTCATCAGCTACAAAACTGGACAGGGATGCTGAAGACAAAGCCAATCCGTGTTTTTTACAAAATAATCTTCAGCAATGTTGTGGGATTTGATTTAGAGGATTCACTTATTTTAGTGTTCCTCCACTACCTGCTTCAGCCAGTCAATTATCTCTTCAAGGAGATTGTGATTTGGGACCCCATGGACCAGATCAAGTTATCCAAAAGCAAAGCAATGCAGATGCTCAGATGTTCACTTTCTAAATCACTTACTGTACCCACATAATAGCCTTCTGTGAATCATGCACTGGGAACATAGAAAATTTCCTTTCCACTGGTTTGAAACTCAGGAACATTGAGATCAATTGCACAGAGGGAAGTTTAACACCACAGCATGGAAAGCACAACCCTTTCTGGTTTATTTTTACCTTTAAGGAAGACATCGATCCATCTGTTGCACCATGCATGGTTATTTGTGATAACGCTCTTCCCTGGGAATTGATTGCCCATGATAGCACCTCCACCTAATCAGCCTGGACAAAGCACTGAATCTTGCTGTTTCATGTGATTCCACAATACCATGCTGACCTTCACCCACTGAACCAGATGGATGCCCCTATTTTAATTTATATATTGGGATCATCTGACATGCAACCCGATATGATTTCATTGGCAATTAGATTGTTCTGGGCAAGTTCACAAATTGTATTATAAAATGCTGCACGGACCTTTTGTTCAGCTTTGTAATAAGTATTTAGGACTTAGACTACCCTTATGTTTTTTTTCTTCTACTCTGCCTCTGCAAGCCAGAAACCTGGTGGTGTTATTTTTCTGAATACCAAAAAAAAAGCAATGTTTTGATCTTGGCTTAGAAGCTATTATTTAATGTAGGTGAGTATTTTTGAGGTCGCACAATGCACAGAGCATAGACAGGACACTGCAATTTGTGATAATAACAGAAATGTATTTCTGTTTTTGTTTCAGATTCCAGTACCTGCAGTTTTATTTGTCTTCCGTTATAATTTTTGAGTTATTTTCATTATTTATTGAAATTATTTTTAATAATTTATGAGAAAACTTAGAAATGTAGTGATCTGTGTAATTTCAATAATTTCTCAAAGTGGATTGCATGCTGTTACTTTGAAGTACAGATCCCTTTAAATGTTGGAAGTAGACCCCCTCCTAACCTACCCACCCAGCCCATTATCTATCTCCTGCTTTATCTGCACTGGCCTCATCAGCCTTCTCAGAAGATACAAAACCAGAGCAGAATCAAGTCATCCTTAATCTTGAGGGACTTCTGAAGAAAAAGAGGATCTATTGGTTGACTAAAGCTGTTCCTATATATAGATTAAAGTGAGTGTTATGTAAAAATAATGACTTCTTCTGGCAGCTCAATGATGTTACTAACAGATGCACTTTTAACATAAAATATGATTCCATAATGTTTCATACAGACATTAGGGGATTTAATGGCAGCCCAGAGGGACCAGAAAAAGGTGGATTGTAGAAGATTTTAAGGAAGGTCTTTGAGAGGAAAAGGTAGTTCAGGCAAGAAGTTCAGGCAGTAGGGTGAAGATTAGGTAGATAATGATGAAATGAAAAGAGAGTAAAACAAGGTACAATGGGCTAGAATGAGAGGAATGAAATGGTTGTGGTGTTGGGGCTGGGTCTGGAAGACATAACAAGATTCTGAGGATAGAAAAGCTAAAAGGATTTAAATACAAAGAAAATATTTTAGATTTTGATGCTCTGGGGAACTGGTAGCCAATATAATTTCACATGCATGAAGATAATAATCTTCTCACACCCATCCATTAAAGTCATGGTTTCTTCCACTGGCATTGATGAATAAACGGGACTTAATCTCAAATAAGAGTAGAGGCTCTTTGGGTGAGCTGAGTTTTATACAGAGTGTAGATTAACTAGAAGAGCTTTGGAATAACTGAACCTGGGGTCATGGAGGGTTTTGGTGATTAATGGGTTGTGGAATTGAGTTATTTTATTGTTGAAAATTGTACCAGAAGAACTGATGGCCCAAAAACCAATCCAAGTTGAGTCTGCAAACAGCTTAGCTGCATTGAAGTTTAAATATGTTCTCAGAGGTGAATTACTGGATTTTTTTTGTGTGCATAATTTCAGCCCTGCAACCTTCATCTCTTAGTTTACATTTTGTCAGGGTTTTGTTGATGTCATAAAAAAGGGGGTATGGAATTTGAGAGAGTGCACAGTACAGTAAAAAAAAATAGAATGGACTAGGTTGTTGGAGTTGGAAGATCTCTGCATTTTAAATCACTTTTCATAGTTTTACTTGGATTATGCACATATCAGATTAAGCTCTTGGAGATTTGGTGCTGCAGTGAGTGCACACAGTTCCTTCATTCTTAGCATCTGTGTTGAATAAAAAAACAATCCAGATTAGAGGGATTTAAAAATATTTGACTGCAAAAATTGATGGTGCATGAGTTCAACTAATTCTTAGGCACAAGAGACTGCAAATGCTGGAATCTGGAGCATCAAACAATCTGATGGAGGAACTCAGCAGTTTGAGCAGCATCCATGGGAGGACAGGAATGTCAACACTTCCTTTCCTCCTACAGATGCTGCTCGACATTCTGATCTCCTCCAGCAGGTTGTTTGTTGCTTTTGTTCTTACTGAAGGTTGATTCCTGCCAGAGAACAATGTACATTGATGAAGTAACAGAGAGGATGAATGGTACTTGGGATTGGTCCGGATTAAGTGCATGTGGACTGTCAAAAGTCCTTTGCCATAGCATCACATAATAAACATTAGCAAAATTGAAGTTTATCAAATTACATGAATAGGAACATGACAAAAATTGGTGAATTTTTTCACACTGTATGTCCTCTGATTGGGAGTGCCTCTTTTTAATATATCAATGATCTGGAATTTGGTGTGCAATTTGTAATTTACATAAAGCATTTTTCAGTTTCAATCACAAAAATTGAGGGTAATAACTTTCTTTAGGTGGGCCATAGAACGGTAAAATGGACAGAAACATGGCAGGTGAAATATGATGTAGAAAAACAGGAATTAATTCATCTTGGTGGGGGAAATGGATAGAGGCAATTGAATGAAATGTTCAGTTCCGGGGGATGCAAGAGCAGGGTCCTAGAAACATGTGCAATGTGTGCAGTAGTCTTGGAAGCTACAGTGGAGCAATTTTGTGGACAAGTCCAGATGAAAAGGTCTCGAACCAAAATGTTGACTGCCCATTTCCTTCTACAGATGCTATCTGACCCAGTGAATTCCTCCAGCAGTTTGTTTTTTTTGTGCTAAAACAATTTTGTATCTATTTCCAGGTGTTTTAGCAGTCATCAGAAAACTTTGATTTTTTTTCCGTGGGATATTTGTTCTTCCTTTTTAAGTGGAATAAATCTCTTCCAAATAACATCAACTGTCACACCCTACTCAAGATTCATCAGCAATGATTTAAACTTTCAATCTTGTTCTTATTTGCTTATAGATGAACAATGCAAGTTTTATTTAAGCAGTGCTATTTATTGGTTCAACACTGACCTCATTGAGATCCGTGATTTTGCCATGTCAAATACATTCTCATGTATCTGCCTAGACTGTCTGGCCTCTGGAGGTAAGGTCTACAGTCACTCTCAGTTCCTTAGCCTCAGGTTCATTCCAGCCCACTGCTGTTTATCTCTCCCACATCTCAGGTATGTTGCTCACTGTTGCATTTGGGAAATTACCAAAACCCCACATCCAAGGAGAAAAGCCTTCATCTAGGTCTCCTTCAGCCTGTGGGCATTTGTCTACATTGTAGGTTTCCCCAAAATATGGGCATTTACAGACTACATCATGTCTTTACTGAGGCCTCCCTCCAGCTTGGAGTAGCACAGAGATTTGATTGAGGTGTGCAAATCTTGAAGGCTTTTCGTGGAGCAAATAAGCAGAAATATTGCAGGTGGCAGAAGAGTTTGAAACCATAGGGCACAGATTTAATGTCACTGGCAAAAGGACCAGGGTGACATGAAGAAATAAGTGTTTAGGGAGCAAGAAGTCTGGAATGTATTCTCAAAGGCCTGTGAGAGCAGTTTCATTAAACCTTTCAAAAGGGAATTTGATAAATGCTTGAAAAGGAAAAAAAATCCTTGGATCATGGGGAAAAAAGTAAGGGAATTGGTCTAATGTGTTAAATCCTCATGGAGCAAATGCCCCATTATTCATTCTGTGCCATTATATGGCTTTAAGTCTGTTAACTACCAGCTTTTTTACAGCTGCATTTATTTGTGCACCACACATGCACATTTCTATTCCTACTACAGATCTTTTGTTCTATCCTTGTTTCTCAATATTTAAGTCATGCAAAGAAATTCAACCCCATCTGGAGGTAGCAACGGCTTTGGAGGCAAAGTACAATGCATTCTTATTACTGCACATTATGTTTTGTGCTATCAACTGCAAATTAAGCCATCTTGATATTTCTTTCTCTCAATTTCTAACCAATTCTTTTTACAGTAGGAACAGGTAACTGCAGTAACAGAGCTGTGTGGTATCTGTCCTGTGTCTGTCCACCAGCTTGCATTTCTTAAGAGGATGCCCAGTGATAAGTGTGTTATCAGTGACATTCCTTGTGCCCCATTCTGCTCAATGTTCTCAATCTCTATAAGTATAGATTCCTATGGGAGGATCAGATTGCACGTACTACATTGTTTAATTGTGGAACTTTGTGCTTTCATATGTTTTACTCAGTGAAGAAAAAGATAGCAATTGTTAATTGTTCATTAGCAATTAGGAAAAGTTATTTAAACTATAAAAAGCAATAAGATAGAACTATACATGCCTAAAATCTAAAACAAAACATAGAATTCTGGAACTGCTTAGCAGATCAGGAGGAGAATCCAGAGAGAATACAGGTGTTACAATTTCTTTTCTGGGCCTTTCATCTCAATAAACCATACACATGCAGTTGAAGCACATGAGAAATAGAGTGACCTTTACTATCAGTGTGTGAGTGAGGGGAAAGTATATGTTTGTGTTTGTGTGGGTGCACTTGTCAAGATGTGTGGAAGTGTGGGGTGGATAGATTGGTGAGGTATGTATTTAAGTTTCTGGAGGAATGTACATCTGCAATATTTTGACCAGGAATTTTAAATCGTCATTTGGGAATGGAAAAACAATCATTTATTAATGGAATAGCAATTTCATGATACAAGAGAGCGAGATGGTGTACTGTCAAAAGCTTCTTAACTTTTTGTACATGTCTCTCATAGTGAGACATTTCAAAACAAATCGAAAGTTTTTTTTAAATTTAAAATTAATACAATGTGCATATAGTAGCAAGTAATTAAAAAACATCAAAATAAAGTAAAATAAGTCACAAGCTTATCTGCACTTACCCTTTTCCACAGGGTCAGTGACCCCATGGGGTTGCCTGTTGCAAGCCGACCCCTCACCCCCCAGCTGAAAGCTGAAGGGCCAGATGCAAAGTGCTTCTGCTCCATATCTGCAACATGTCAGTGTTCCATCTCTGAACTGAATGGTGGGTCCACAATAACAAGATTAAATACAGTGCTTTGTCTTTCTCAACAGCACCTGGCAAAACTTATTTCACCTGCTGCATAGCACTTAACACCATCCATCATTCGTCATATCCTTCAATATCCAATAACAATGAATGCTGTAACATTATGAAGCTGGAGGAACTCAGCAGGCCAAGCAGCACCCGTGGAGAAAAGCAGGTGGTCAACGTTTTGGATCAGGACCCTTCTAAGGGTCCTGACCCTTCTCCACAGATGCTGCCTGGCCTGCTGAGTTCCTCCAGCATCATAGTGTTTTTTATCTAGATTCCAGCATCTTCAGTCCTTTGTTTCTCTAGTATGATGCTGTAATATTTCCTTTCTGATCCAATGTGGATTTGCAATGTCCCACACAAAACATGAACATTATTTTCTTTTTCACATCTTGGCACATGAATAAACACAAACTCTTTCCAGACCTCCATTCATAGTTCTCTCTGTACACATCCACCATCCTCCCCCATACTGCCAGACATGTCAGCATCCAATGTTCTGTTTGTATTGGACATTCGGCTTTCACTACCTGAGTGCAGAAATCCTAGACATGTTGAGCTGTGAATAACTGATAATCTGTGATTCCCTTCAGAATCATCAGCTGGATTTGGCTCAGTCATGTTACTTAAAATCCTCTGTCCTGACAAAGTGACTGAAGAAGGTGAAGGCTGAGAGACTAGGGCCTCTCCCCAGCATGATGTCGAAGCTGAGAGCTTGCAAATAACTTTTAAAAGTGAAGAGGTGCAGAGTGAGTACACACTGATCACGTACCAAGGGGCAGGGATGAAGCAGGATGGGGTGACGACAGGGAAAATAATGAAGGGGGCAGTGTGATGCAAGAATAGAGTACTGGAAAGAGTTTGTATTTGTTCAAGTATCAAGATATGGTAGGAAGTATTAAATATTATAGGCCAGGTGAAAGAAGCTTTGCCAGGTTTTTTTGAGAGGAAAGAACAGTTCTACTTAATCTTACTATTCCAAAATATAAGAAATGGGAACAGGTGTAGTCCATAAGGTCTCTTGAGCCTTCTCCTTCATTCAGTGAGATCATGGCTGACCTTTTACATCAACTTCACTTTCCTTTTCCTCCCAATCCACGTATCCCTTGATCAACAGAACGTAAAAGGCTGCAGATCGCATACTCAGATAGTCTCATGGGTCGACTATCTGTGGTCTTCTGAGGACATTCAGAGAATGGCAACCCTTTCAGCGTAAGAAAATCAGAATCAGAAACTTGAAGTTGCTCACCCTTTCCACGACTGACCCCTCAATGAGGACTGATATGTGTTCTCTGGACTTCCCCTTCCTGAAGCCCACAATCAATTGCTCGGTCTTGCTGACGTTAAGCGAGACATTATAGTAGCGACACCACTCAACAGGAGCATAAGGAATAGGAGCAGGAGTTGGCCATTTGGCCTCTCAAACTTGCTCTGCCATTTTCTTGTTCTTCATATCCCTTGATTTTTCTAATATCCAGAAATCAATTGATTTCTGGTTTGAATGCAATACATGACTGAGCCGCTCAACACTTTGGGTTAAATAATTCCAACAATTCAGCACCCTTTGAGTGAAGAAATTTCTCTATAATGTGATCCTAAATGGCCCACCCCTTATTTTGAAACTGTGATTTCTAGTTCTCGATCCGTGATTAAGAGGAAATACCTACACAATCTAACCTATCAAGCCCTCTGGGAATTTTATTCTTTTCAGTGAAATCACCTTTCAAACTCTAAATTGAGGCCTAGCTTACTCAATTCCTTCTCATATGTTTTATCTGCCATCCCAGTCTGGTGAATCTTTACTGCATACAGGTATATCACATTTTAGGTATGGAGACAAAAACTGTACACAGTACTCCAGATATGATCTCACCAGTGCCCTAAGTTAATGTCATAAGACATCTTTACACTGAAGGAAGAAGCATTTTTTCCATCTTGCTTCTAATATCTGACCACTTATCCTGAGACTGTGAGTTTAGTTCTAAAGTCTGCAGTCTGAGGAAACAACCTTTCAGCAGCTACCTTGTCAAGATCTGAGAGACATTCCCATGACATCAGTTCTCATTCATCTAAACCCTACAGAAGTATCTCTCCTCAGAGGAGTGACCTCCCAGAAAGCAATTAATTAAATTTGCTTCTATCCCTCCAAAGTATGTACATCTTTCCTTAAGTCATTATATCAAACCCGTGCATTATCCTGTGTGCAATCTTTGCAGAGCTCTATACAAATGAAAAAGTACTTCCTTACTCTTAAACACCAATCCTCCACCAGTGAAGTATAATATACCATTTACCTCCTCAACTGCTTGCTGTAGCAGTACATTGACTTTCTGCAATGCATGTATAAGGACACTCGTAAATCCCTCTGAATGCCAATAGGTTCCCATCTTTAACTAATATTCCAATTATCCATTCTTCTAACTAAAATTGATAATTTCCCATATTCTCACATTACTCCATCTATTTTCATTTTGTCCAAGCGTTAGTGAGAACAAACGAACCTTTACTTATCTGCAGGCCAGTTCCTGGTAGCTTTGTTGCTTGCCATGATGTATTCACAGGCCTCTGCCCAAGTCTGTTCAATAGTTCTTTCTGGATGCTCCAAACCATGCTGGGGCAAAATGGATTCCCTGGTTCCTGGCTTTCTCCACCAGAAACTCCAGTACATAGAACAGAGAACAGTACAGCACAGGCCCTTCGGCCCACAATGTTGTGCTGAACCAATTACATTAGTAATAAAATGCCCAACTAAATTAATCCCTCTGCCTACACAATGTCCATATCCCTCCATTTCCCTCACATTCACGTGCCTACCTAAAAGCTTCTTGAATGCCCCTACCATATTTGCCTCCATCACCACCCCAGGCAGCACATTCCAGGCGCCCACCACTCTCTGTGTAAAATACTTGCCCTGCACATCTCCTTTGAACTTACCCCCCATCACCTTAAATGCATGCCCTTTGGTATTAGATATTTCAACCCTGGGGAAAAGATACTGGCTGTCTACTCTATCTATGCTTCTCATAATCTTATAAACCTCTATCAGATCTCCCCTCGGCCTCCGCCACTCCAGGGAGAACAACCTAAGTTTGTCCAACTTATCCTCATAGCACATGCACTCTAATCCAGGCAGCATCCTGGTAAACCTCTTCCGCACAATCTCCAAAGCCTCCACATCCTTCCTACAACGGGATGACCAGAACTGAATGCAATATCCCAGATGCGGCCTAACTAAAGTTTTATAAGCTGCAGCATAATTTCCTGACTCTTGAACTCAGTGCCTCGACTAATGAAAGCAAGCACACCAAATGCTTTCTTTACCCCACTATCAACCTGTGTAGACACATTCAGGGAGCTATGAATTTGGACCCCAAGATCCTTCTGCTCATCAACACTGTTAAGGGCTTTGCCATTAACAGTGCACTGTCTCTTTACATTTGTCTGCACATCTGCTTTAAACTTTCCACCCCTCATCTTATAAGCATGCCCTCTAGTATTTGATATTTCGACCCTGGAAAAAAGATTCTGACTGTCTACCCTATTAATGACTCTCATTAATTTATAAACTTCTATCAGGTCTCCCCTCAGCCTCCGACACTCCAGAGAAAAAAACAAGTTCGTCCAGCCTTGTGTGTCCAGAAGGGATTAGTTAGATTGGCATCATAGTCAGCACAGACATTGTGGATCAAAGAGCCTGTTCCTGTGATGTACTGTTCTATTACCAAAGGAGGAGGAGCATGAGAGGGCATGGGGAGATGACAGAAGGATTCACTGAAGGAGACCATCTGCCTGGGTATTCTGGGAGCAATGAAGCCACATGAAACCTCAACACATAACAGTGTGAGAGGCATTTATGCTTCACTAAGGATCTCCTCTCTGAATTCACCCTTTTGTTCCAGTCACAAATGGAAGCTCAGAGTGGGGTGAGGAGTGCATTACCCATGGCTGCCAAGGGAACCGTGATTGTTAAGTTTTATCCATTTGGTGCTTTCTAAGTGGCGGTGGTATTAATGATGCAGGACTTCTTCAGAGTGGCTAGCCACCCTCAGTCACTGTTCACCATCCTGCTAAACCCCCTTTTACCTTGTACGTGCATCTGCTGCGATGTTCATTACAGATCCAGCTCGGACCTGATTGGCAAGGCCCTCAGTACATTGTCATCTGACCATAAACCCAGCCATGTGGTGAGCCTGAACAAGCCCCACTCACAGAAACGATGTGACAGACAGTTGAACAATACCCAAAATCTGAACCAAATATCAAACCATCAAAGAGTTTGAAAGTTTGCAAACATCTATGAAAACCTGGCAAAAATTATGAAAACACAACTAAAATTAAGCCACTGTAATGTCTAGAAAAAGACTTAAAAACTATTAGATACATTTAAACAACCTGTGACTTACTTCTCTCCCTCATAACCATTGCATGCAATTGACATGAATGGATTCACTGAACATGCACAGTCTAACCTACCATGGGTACAGCAAGCAGATTTCCAAAGGTAACTGCTGAGAAAATGCAGGTGTTCATACTCCCCTACTGGACTCCTTGAGGAGACCAGCATCCTATCAGCAGTGAGAGCTATGCAGCGGCTTGTGTGGGAGTTCAAAACTTCTGCCCAGTTATGGAAGTAAATGTGGGTAGTTCCCTGCAAAACAAGTGGCTTTTCTGGGGAAATTCTGGGCCACAGCTCACAGCTTGCTATCAGCTATTGCTTAAAAAATAGAGAATATAGAACATAGAAGAGTACAGCACAGGAACAGGCCCTTCAGCCCACAATGTGTCAAACACAATGCCAAATTAAACTTAATCCCTTCTGCCTGCACATGATCCATATCCCTCCATTCTCTGCATATTCATGTGTCAATCCAAAAGCCCCTTAAACACCATTATTGTATCTGCTTCCACCATTTCTCCTGGTAGCCTGTTCCAGGAACCCACCACTGTGTGAAAAACCTTGCCTCGCACATCTCCTTTAAACTTTCCCGCTCTCACCTTAAGTGTACGTCCTCTCATATTTGAAATTTCTACCCTGGGAAAAAAACTCTGAATGTCTACCCTATCTATGCTTCTCATAATTTTATAAACTTCTTTCGGATCTCCCCTCAGCCTCTGATGCTCCAGAGAAAACAACCCAAGTTTGTCCAAACTCTGCTTTTAGCTCATGTTCTCTAATCCAGGCAGCATCCTGGTAAACCTCTTCTGCACTCTTTCCAAAGCTTCCACATCCTTCCTGTAATGGGGCAAAATTGTTTGTGATTGCTTGAGGGAGGTCATAAATGGTCTCAGTCAGGGATGTGACCACATTTCATTCTCTCATGTCATTCAGCTGCAGGTGGAGTATTATGTGGATTACAACCTCCCCATGGTACAGCATTGCGCATAACCACAGACATCATTTTACACCCAATATTCAATGACTCAGTTTTACTGCAATTGAAAGACATTCCACACCTTGAACATCCATCTGATGTGCAACTTCAAGCAAGGTTTCATGTAGGTCTGTCTCTGTTTTATTGGCATCAGGAAAAGGGTCTTCAATCTGAAAAGTTCACTCTGCTAATCTTTCCACAACTGCTCCCTGAATGCTTTTGCACATTTTCTGATTTTATTTCAGATTTCCAGTGACTAAAAGTTTTCCAATTTTTAATCCAATGTATAGAGATCTGGCCTGTCCATCCTTTCCTCACAAGACAAACAAACCATTTCAGTTATTAGTTTAGTAAACCTTCTTTCAGAATTGCTGCCAAAACCTTCCTTAAAGGGCAGAACTGTACATGGTACTCCCATGTGATTCACTAATGCCCTATAAAACTGAGGTATAACCTCCCTGTCTTTACATTTAATTCCCTTCACAATAAATAACAATGTTCTGTTTGTTTTACTAATTATTTGCAGTACCTGCATGCTAACCTTTCATGAACCATGCAGTAGGACATCCAAATCCCTCTGCATTGCAGAGCACCACAATCTCTTACCATTTAGATAATTTGGATCTTTTTCATTTCTTTCTTTTTGTTTACTTTCACAATCAACAACAGTTCAATCTTCCTTCTGATGCTGACTGCACAAACTGTGCGAATGCAAAAAGTAAGACAACACAAAATACACTTTCCAAAGCAAATTCATAAATCAAAGAACATTATGTTTATAAACAAAGGTCAACTTGTAACCTTTGTACAACTTCTTAGTGCATTACCTGACTCAATACTCTTATGCAATGGTACATCAGGGGTAACAACATGACCAGTGAAACACTTTTAGGGAGGTGACAATGCCTTGGAGCTTAGAAAGCCTAGTTTCAGAATACACCACCTTAGCATGACAACAGCTGTCTGGGTTGGTTGATGAGCAAGGCCACTGATGGAGTGGCATTGACAGAATCACAAATGCTTTCACCAAGATAGTGCTCCCTGATGACTTATGTAATAGTGGGTATACACCCCTTTAAGAATTGTAGAATGTGACCAACTGCTCACTATGTAGAGCACTGGGAAGGATGCCATGAATACTGAGCTTGAGACAACCAACAAGGTGAGGCACCTGCAGACTCTTGTGTCTCCATGGTGAGGTATCTTCCAGCCTCTCAGTGCTTGATGCAGAAGATTGAAGAGACTGAAGAGATAGGATGAGGTGGTGCAACATCTGAAGTAGTGATAAGTAACATCAAATAAAGTTAAGCTAATTCTCAGCCCAGACTTCCATGCAAAAGAAGCAAAATGGTAATTGTTCCCAAGCACATTGGCTGTTCATATCTGGGAATGAACATGTCTCCGAGGAGAAATAGAATGTGTTTACCAGCCAGGGATGAACATGGAGATTAGGACTGTGCATAGAAATGTAGATCTTTAGAAAAGAAACAATTAAAGGAAGCACCTCATTCTCAACAGAGGCCAGACAAATGCTCAAAGTCAGACCAGATTTCTTTCCTCTGGTTTGGAACATGACTCTGGTGACAGTGAATTATTTTTCAAATTTTAGGAAGATAGATTTCTTAAAAAAAGAGGGAATGACTCACCAGTTATGTTATCCTGAAATGCTGGTCCATAAACAATAGCCACAGTTCACAGCAGACAACTTTGTGAGGGTTGGCAATTCAATTATTAGACAACAGTGCTTTACTTTACATAGGGTAATGGACAGGCAGTGAATGTTGTGAAATGGCCAAGTGTTACGTACCAGCAACAAAAGAAACACACTGAGTCATGTATAAGTGTTAGAAACTATTTTATTAATAACTACTTATGATAATAAGAAAAAAAATAAAAATATTAGATATTAAACATTAACCCCCCAAAACTAAACCCGAAGTGTGTGTGGCAAATTCCCAAACTCCAAGTCCAGGAATAGTTCTTACAGTTCAGTTCAGCAAGCCATAAGGTGAAACGTGAGCAAAGGCTTTTGCAAAACCACCGTTGACTGAAGAGAAAACGTAGAGAGAGAATAGAGAAATTACGAAATCCAAATGTTTCACGATGGAACCCATACGACACCTCAGTCACTGATGATCTCCGCTGCTTTGTTCCGAAGTATCTGCCACCCCGAAACGCATTCGAAACATGGCTGTCCACAGAAATACCTGTTTCCTTCTACTGGTTAACGACAAAGTGGACTCCACTGGATTATTCCAAGAATCCATACGTGGATTGCAGTGACAGACACAGTTAATTGTTTTCATCCCTCGATACAGAGACCAGCAGGCAGGGTGTCTCTCTTCCTCTCGCTTTTCTGACTGAACCAAAATGTCAGCACGTCATTATCTCCTGTTGTTGTTGTAATGACGCCCCACACACTCACACACTCCTGTACTATGTCTTAAAGGGACATTCCCCAAATAACAACCTAATCCGTAACACCAAGGAACTCCTGAGAAAGACAGACCCATCTGAGTATTCTAGCCTACCAGAATGGAAAACAAAAAAATAAAAGTCCTGAAGAGTCCAGTTGCAGGTTCAATAAAATCCTAACATGCAGCACTCAAAAATGTCTCACCACCCAATGGAATTTCTAGTTTACATTGTTTGGCCTAACAGTGGATATATCGCAGCTGAGACTTCTTCCACATTGGTTGTTCTAGCAAAAGGCTGAATGGGAAGATTATGTAATTAGGAAACTTTTGTTTGAAGAATCACTCTTTCAATGTCAGGGATTTGTCTATTTCAGAAGCAAACTTTATCAAGTTTGTGTGCTCAGCATTTGGCCAACACTTTTGTTTTAAGTTGGTGAAAGAACACCCCAAGGAGACTCAGTAGCTCCTGTTGAGAAAGGTCTCCAGTGGTTGTTGAGCTCATATCAGCAGGGACCTAGCACTGGATGCCTTCACCAATTCAAAAATGGAAATCAAAATACATTTTGCTGTCAGATGTTAGGTGGCAGTTTTCACTCATTACACAAATCAATACAAATAAGCAAAAATAAAAGGCAGTTGAGAATTTCTTCAGAAGGCTTTCTTGAAAGAATCAAGTTACTTGGTTAGGTAACAGATGGTTGAAACAACCAGCACATTGTTGGCATTAACCTGGAAGCGGTGTGCTTCTGAGAAAAAGAATCACCTGGGCCCTACGATTATAACCACAGTAATTTAATTTTACAGTATTAGTTTAGCTCAGATTTCTGATAATTGAAATTAAGAACATCCTGTTGCAAACAGCCTGCACATGCTTACTGGCGCATTGAATTTCACTGTCACTAGGAACACTTGCTAATCATCCCCTGGTGAATGTGTACAGTTGCAGTGCATGACAGAGATGGATTTCAGAATGCTGGCTAACTGTAACCCTGCTACAAAACTGCAAGCTGGATGATAGAAAGTAATACAAATTCACAGTATGCAACATGCAATACTATGTGGTAATATTATTTGACGTCTTTATTTAAACCCTTTGCACAATTATTTTTATCACTTTCTGAGTCTGAATGCCAAATTACCGTCATGTGGTCTCAGTGGAAAGTTTCATCCTACACAGACAATCAAGAGATTACTACTAAGAATGGTTGAGGAATTAACTTCCAGAACTAATGAGTTCTCAGATAAATTTGACCATACTGAAACGAACTCAGGGGCATGTGTTGGACCACAACCTCTACCTTGGCAACCTGCATCCTTGTCTGGGCCAGTATAATAAAAAGTTTGACTGTTTGCAATAAAGGTCCTACACATAGTGAGCTTAGGCAGTTTCAGTATCTTTATATCTTATTCATCTATAGGACCTAGGTATTGCCAACAAGCTCCACCTTCTTTGCCCATCCCTAATTATTCATAGACTGAGTCACTTGTTAGATCACTTCAAAAGACAGTGAAAAAACAACCCCATTGCTATGCATCTTGGGTCACATTCAGGCCAGATCTGAAGTTCACTGGTGAACCATTTGTTTCATGGTCTCCAGGGCTCATACTTGCATTTCATTCCAGATTTACTTAATTACTCAAATTTAAATCCCCCAGCTACTGTGGGAGCAATCAAACTCAGGTCCCCAGATCAATAGTCCATGTCCCTGGATATTAGTCCAGAAATTTAACCACAACACTACCACATCTCGTTACCCTTGGCAACAAGGGCTACCACAGCACAAACTGTTTTGTATCAATTGAGCTATCCTATTC